>NW_026895361.1:27500-154327 GCF_033153095.1 Gastrolobium bilobum | reverse complement strand
GATTATTTATTTTAACCCCCGTCTGAGACCACAAGATTAATTTAAATAATGGGTTGATCCTTATCAACAGTATCTCATACCCTCTCTTAACATTAGGTTGACAACTCTTTGTCACTTAGTGGTGCATCTCATGCAACCAACCTAGCACTATTACCCTAAGCATATAAGTCCGGCTGAGCTTGCAACTTATGCCTCAGTTAAGCACTAACCAGCACCCTAAGCGTCTCACACTTCTAACACTACTCTTGCTCAACGAAACAGTGGGTCCCAACTGAGTTGTGGAGCACCACTATTTAGAAGAGGTTTGAGCAATATTGGTGGTGGGAGGTAATCATGCGCTTAATAATCTATTCCTTTTAAGAGTTCCTTTTATTTAGGGTTTACTAAGTCTCATCAAATGCATATGTATGTTATCATGCTAGTCGTAACCTATGTCAAACATCTATCGATTTACACTAGTCGCAATTGGACGTGCATAATAAGGCATACAAACGCGATTTGTCCAATTCATCCATACTAGACGTCTTAAGTCATAAAAGCATACATTCGCGATACACTATCTCATGCATACTAGTTGTATATAGCATACAAGCATATAAAACACTTTTATTTGAGACGGTCATGGTGCTCGCGCATTCGTCCATCTTGCTTCTCAAGCCACGGCTGCTTGTCGTCTAAACGCCACTAGCCTAATTCTCTAATTACAAATAATTAAAGAAACTCCAAAACATCTTTGGAGGGACAAATGAAAATTACAAAATTCAAAATTCAAATTACACCTCTAATTTAAATAGAGCAAAATTACACCTTTAATTTAAAATTTGATATTTAAATTTCGGGCACCATGACCATCCCCTTCCGCTTTGCACTTGAAAGGTTAAACAACTTTGCAAGCACAAGATATCAAATATCATAAAATATGTCCTTCACACGTCTCAACATTTTAACAATTAAAATATAATTACAAGAATCATGATTCAAATTTTCTTAATTTTCTCTTAATGACCGAATTATATAACAACTTTTATAATTCAAATTTTGTTAACTCTTTCTTAAAGAACACAAAATTAAACCATGCATGCAGCCATAAACCCTTTAATGGCCGAATCATATATGCATGAATATGATAAATTTTGTCACAAAAATTCATGCTATGCTCATGAAACAATTCATGGAGAAAAATAAGAAAACAATCAAGGTACTCTAAGTACCCTTCATGGCCGAATCATCCCTTTCAAAAATGTGTTTCCTTTTAAAACTTTCACAAAGAAAAAGAAACAAAACCATGACTACATATAGATATATGAACATAGCAATCACATTAATATGTTCATAAAAAAAAAACTTTAACAATTTGAAGCATTGTAATTCAAAATCCATATGCAAAAATTCAAGCTTTAACCCTTTAAATATTTTTGACCATGAAAAAATATTTTCAGAAATAAGGTACCATCACCCGCCGATGGTAAAGCAACCGGGCTCTGATACCACTTGAAAGTTAAATAGTCTTGAAGGCCGAAGCATGTGAGAGGGAAAAACAAAAAATTTTCTCAAGCGGAATCACACATGCATTCAAGACTTATGCTTTAAGACAACATGATGTTACCTTTGTTTGTGATTCAAACACCAAGGAGATCAGTGTCAGGTTTGAAGGGTTCAAACCCTCTAACGTTGATCCACACCACCCACGTCAAGATGCAAGAACTCTTTCTTGAAGAACCACCAATTGATCACCACAAAGAGGCTTGCTATGCGCTCAATAGGTGAAGGAGGAGGTAAGGTGAATGTGTTTAGAAGAGTGATATTTTCAGCAAGAAAACATCACAAAAGTGGCGCATAGAATGGAGTAGAATTGGCTAGGTGTTTTGTGAAAAACCCTAAGGAGAACCTACCCAAGTTGGCGCACAAGAGTGTGATGAGAGAGTCATGATGCAATCAGATTTTTCACTTAAAAAGCTGATTGAGGTGGTGCACAAAGAGGAAGAAAAAGGTGGAGTTGTTGCAATTTAAAATTCCCAACAACCTTCCTTTGAATCCTCATGAGACTAGGTTTTAACCTAGTCAAAATTCTGATCTAATGGCCATCATATGGCCAGCCATATGTGCGCTCCCTTCAGCCCCAGAAACGGTCCAGATACGTTGAGCAGTTGCATTCAAATTTGAGCCAACTCACTCACTGATTCTCTCAACCAACCAAATATGATTTGGAGCTTATTTGGTTGACAAGATGACACTCACAACAACCAAAGTGGCACCCCAAATTTAGCCTTGGATGTGATCAAAGATCTCCTCTTGATACTAGGGATTTGTTCCAACAAGATCTTATCTTATCCTTTTGTTATGAAACAACTTTTTTTAGCCAATTCAAATTCGAATTCAAACATTTAAATTCAAACGTTTAAACATTTATATTCAATATTCAAATTCTAAATTGAAATTTCAAAATTCAAAATTCAAATTTCAAATTCAAAAGTTCGAATTTCAAAATTTAAATTCAAAATTCAAATTTCAAAATTTAAATTTCAAATTCAAAATTCAAAATTTAAATTTCCAATTCAAAATTCAAAATTTAAATATTTGATAATTAATTTAACTAATTAAATTAATTAGTAATGTCTTGGACCATCCAAGCCCATTACATGATCCATGCGCCCTTTTTCTCTTTAGGTGGGCTTCCAAACTTCTTCTTGGGCTAACAACCATTATTAGGCCCAATACCTTTAGTGCTAGATCATCATGATAATAAGGTGTTGGTGTGTGACCCATTAGGTCCAACATAGCCACTGACATAAATGGGCTCGGGCCCAACAAGCCCACAACCCATTTAATGACAACACAGAGCACTAGCAATGCTTTGTTGCCCCAGAACTAGTTAGATTAATGACTTGATCATCCTATTATACATATTTGGTTGCCATATGTATTTCCTTTCGTCTCGGTTAAATTTCCATTAAACCTAGGGTAAGGAAATGTATCAACCCTTGCAGTTTAGGGTAAGCTTTATTCGAAATAGGAAATCTTCAATTTACTGACTCTAAAGACAGATCGTCTCATGATCTCTTTTACTATGCATAGATTCCCGAGTCCCAATAAATGTCATCCCGATTTCTCCGATTTACAGATAACCTAATCTCTCACAGAGATTTGACGAATTCCTTTAGCTTATCACCCTAGCCCTGTGCTCTTTCAGGACAAGCCCAACAGTGTACCTATGAGTCTCCATGTTTCAAGCAGACGAGGTATACAATTAAAGCATGCCTTCTAGAACATAGTCTAGGTACTAACTTCTGGTCTAAGGAAAGACATACCCAAATATAAAGAGACTACTCTAATGATACTATCTGTGAGATTTCCTCATAGAGTCTCTTTGTAGGTCTGTTCAGTGCGAGCTATACCCTTATAGGTCCACCCACGACTTTAGCTAAGACATCTCCATATCTGTAGCACATGAGGTCTTTACCTTGTATCCCAATACAAGTAGATAAGTCGTGCTAGTCTTACCCGAGATCACTGATCCCCATTCTCAGTGTCTCTAGACTAGGAACATAAAATTAGGAATAAACGTGCGGTATCCTTGAATCCTCATGATTGTGATCTCATCACAGATACTCAAGAGATACCTGTTCTATTTCAAGGGGTTTATCCAGTTACTCATATAAAATATTAACAATAATATTGAGACAAAATATGAAACAGGATAAAGAGTGCTTTTATTTATTTGCGACAATATAAAAGGTCCACATATGTCCTAATCTAATCAAAAGATTGTCTCTAGGACATCCATATACTAACAGAAACTTGTTTCAAAATTTCTATATATTATTTTAGTGACATATACACCCTTCTCATAATTTTCCGGGATACTTCAACGATACGCATTTATACCGAGTAGCAGATTCGGTATCTGCACTTTTCGTCAAACGTTGGCAGTTAAGAGACTGGAACAAAGACAAAAGTGTTAAAACTTGAGTAGAGAAAATATTTATTTAAGAATGGAATAGTGGATTCGTTCCTTCTGTTAAATTGTTTTACACCATCCATCCTGTTTTCTCTTAATTACTGTTATTACTATTGTTATTTTTCTATTATTTGTTTGATCTTGTATCTATAACTCTTCCATGAATATTGCTTTTCCTTCTCTCAATAAGAAGGGCATCATACATAACGAAGCGATGAACTGTTTGCTGTCAGATTGAACCTACTGCTCTTGAGGAACGTTGTCAAGACAGTAGGGAACGTTTGACCAGATAGGTCAATTACTAACTTTTCTTTTCATTTTCATTCTTTGTAAAGTAGTATAAGGCACTAAGTAGAGTTCCATCCTCGTGGGAACGATAATCTGGGCATTAACACTCCCATTTATTACTTGATGCGTGCACTTGCGCACTTGGGTTGAAACTAAGAGAGCAACTGAGTTCTTTCTTAGTGAACTGAGGAACATCTTCATCATAATATATTTTTCACCCAACAGCTTTTGACCCAACACCTTCTCTTAAACTTGAGCTTTTAGGTGACATGATTGCTTTATATGTTATCAGATCCTCTGTGATCACGGGATCACGAGTTCGATCCTTACCACTCCCCACTTTCTAATGTAATTAAATTAACATCATATGTATGAGCTTGATGCATTGTTTACCCTTCAAGCCCAATAAATGAGCTTGATTCATTGTCCACCCTTCAAGCCCAATAAATTCTAGCGTGATGAGGTGTGTTAAAGAAATATAATATAAAATCTTTAATGTAACTTCACCTAACAACTCAAGGTTTGAGGTGAATTGATTTTTTACATAATCTAATCATTAACTTTTACTCTCTTACTTTTTTTTTTGAGTAAATACCCTTTTTGGTTCTCGGAAAATTTCACGATGCCCGCTTTAGTACTAGCAAAAAACAAAAAGGCCGTTCGTGGTCCTTAGTTTTTTCAAATTAGGCCCACATTAATCCTTTTGTTAATAGGGCTCCAATGTCATTACTAACATTTCTAACGTGTACCGTTAAGTTGCTGAGTCACAATGACACAATCCACCCTGGACAAAAAATGAAGTCGTTGAGTACCTTATGAGCAATGTAAGAGTTCAACTCAAAAAAACTTAAAATGAGCAAGGATAATAAAATAATGATTTCAGGGCAGAAGATGACCAAAACTCTTGCTAAGTTACTCATCAACACTGCCCTCAACACTCAAACACAGGCATTAAAAGCGGCAATGGGAAAAGAAAGCCTTCTTAAAGGGATATTTCATTTAAGGTAACTAAATTTAAAAGAAATATAAAGAAAAACATACCAGTACACTGAATACTGGATTACAAATCTAGGAATTAAAGGGTATTAAAATTTATGGGCCGAATTAAAGAAAACCTTCTGAGTTGTTTGCATTCACTTGGTCTTTGCCTTGGCTATATAATGGCCTAATTGGCCTGAGTTTCAGTGCAAAAGTACAAGGTTTTCTCAAGTTCTGATCTAAAAATGATCACTCCTGATGTGACTTTTGATGAAATTAAGATTATACAGCTGAAAAAAGTAGGCAGCAAACTCTTCAAGATAGTTGTTATTCCTCCTATCAAGGATTTCACCTTCTTAATAGTCTCTGGTTCCTCAAGAGAGTTGTTCTTCCTTACAAAATACCATTTGTATATGCTTATGCTACTCATTTTAATAATTTGATTCGTGGACCATGTTATGCTTATGATTTATTTGTTTTATTTTTGTGTGTTTGATTTTCCTTTTAAATGATTTGGCAGTTTTTGAATGATTGCAATGACGTTCATCATGCCTCTGTTCCAAGGAAGCTACGTTCAGGTGCGTGATTTTCAAATTCAAAATTAAACCTTTCTATTCCTCTTTGAAAATGCTACTCTTTGTTGCTGGTTTTGGATTAGTGTTGAAGCAAAATCCCTGAAGCTTTTGCTTTTCCTTTATCATAATTGTTGGACTTCAAATCGGTCTTTTTTCTTTGTTTATGAATTATTGTAAAGATATTTTATTCAACTGAGAAATTCTAGCTTTGATTAACCAAGTATTCTTCTATTGGGATAAGATTGTATAGATTAATTTGTTAGATTAATTTGTTATTCTTTTGTTTGTTAGCTGATATGAGTTGTTAGCTAATATTCTTGATAAGTGTAAATATTTTGTATTATTTTTAGGATAGTTTAAATATTCTGATAAGATTTTAGTTAGGTTGTTTTGGTTTTCCTTTGTATCATGGCTTTATTTAAACAAGCCTTTAGCTGTTCAATCAATTAAGTCAATATTTCAAATATTCTTATGGTATCATGAGCCAAAAGATCTAGCCTTTCTTCTTCCTTGCTTTGCTAGCCAGAACCATGGCTGCTTCAAGCAAAAATTTCAAAATTACTGATCCCTGTTCTCCCTTTTACACTCATCCTTCCGATAATCCCAGAATTCTTCTTACTAGACGCGGTCATGCTGCCTCTTCTGCCCAAGCTGCGCACACCATCACCACCCAACCAGAAAATTCCACAATGGTACTGCCTCTTTGCCGAGCCTTACACCGGAAGTGCTTCCACAATTGCTGGCTCTGGTTGATTCTTCTAAACAGTCATCTGACAAGCTTTCTGGTAACACACATACATCTATTTCATGGCTTATTGATAGTGGTGCATCCCAACACATGACTGGTAAAATTGCTTTTTTATCTGATATTCGATCCATATCCCCTTGTACCGTGGGTTTGCCTAATGGAAATCGAACAACTGCAGTAAAGAGTGGCACTGTTTCATTAACTTCTTCATTAGTTCTAACTAATGTGCTATATGTTCTATCTCTCACCTGCAACCTGATTTCAGTCTCTCAGTTAATAAAGTCAAATACATGAAATGTAATTTTTACTGACAAAAATTGGATCTTACAGGACCAACACTTGAGGACAACGATTGGATGGGGTGATGCGCAGGAAGGGGTATATGTCTTGAGGAATTCGTCAATTTTCACTAATGCAATACAAATTTCGGATTCTTCCTCTTTGTGGCATAGAAGACTTGGTCATCCTTCTCGACATTATCTTTCACTGCTTCCTTTTATTTCAAGCTCGAATAATGCTGGTTTTTGTGATGTATGTTCTAAAGCTAAACAGGCTCGTAGTCCATTTCCAATAAATAAAAAATGCAGCTTGCATGCCTTTGATTTAATTTACTGTGATCTCTGGGGTCCTTATACTACTGTCTGCTTCACTGGTGCTAAATATTTTTTGACTATTGTGGACGATTACAGTCGAAATGTGTGGGTATTTTTAATGCAAAATAAAGGAGAAACATATTCACATTTTTTATTTTTTCTTAACATGGTTTCCACTCAGTTTCAACATCAGTAAAAAGCATTCAAACAAATAATGGAAGTGAATTTATGCCATCTATGATGCAAACTTTATTGGCAGATTTTGGTATTCTTCATAAGCAATCATGTACTTCACACCCCAACAAAATGGACGTGTGGAAAGAAAGCATCGTCACATTCTTAATGTAGCTCGTGTAGTACGATTTGATGGTAATCTGCCTCTTCATTTTTTAGTGATTGCATTGTCAACGCTACTCATCTCATAAATCAAACTCCCACAAAACTCCTTGATGGCAAAACTCCTTTTTAAGTTCTTCATGGAAAAGCTCCATCATATGATCACTTGCGAGTTATTGAATGTCTATGTTATGCTACTGTAGTGCCTAAACCATTAGACAAATTTGCTGCTAGATCGAAATGTTGCATTCTCCTTGGTTATCCATTCAATAAGAAGGGTTGGAAGCTTTTTGATTTGGAATCAAATGAGGTATTTATTTCTCGCGATGTTAATTTTCATGAGGATAAATTTCCTTTTGCTCTACACAACAGGCTTTCTTCTTCTCAAACTGGTATACCACATGCAAATTCGGAAATTTATGAACCACCATGTGCCAATTTACCCGAACCAGTTTCTGACGTGGTGAGTTTGACTTCAGTAGCTTCCGACGCGGTGGTTGCATCTCTTGCAGCTTCTGACGCGGTGACTTCAGCTTCCGACGCGATAGTGGTATCCCCAGCAGTTTCCAAAGCGGTGAATGTGCCTTCCTCTTCCGAGAATACTGATGCTATTTCTTCTCATTTATCTCCTATTATTACCTCTCACGATAGGGGGAGCTCTCCATCTGCCATGTTGCCAGTGGTTGCACCGAATCAACGTGCGCGAAGACAGCATAAAGCTCCTGCCTATCTTAGTGACTATCAATGCAATTCCATGACTACTCCCTCTTCTACCAACATCACTCCTTCAATCGCCTCAAGTAAACCGTATCCTATAGATCAATTTTTTTCTACCAATAAATTTTCTACGCAACATCAGAGATTTATTGCAGCTGTTAACGCACATATTGAACCTATTACGTTCAAGGAGGCCATGCAAAATAAAATGTGGCAAGTAGCTATGCAACTCGAAATTGATGCATTGGAAGCAAATAAAACTTGGATTATTACTAACTTGCCTCCTGGAAAGAAAGCTATTCCTTGCAAATGGGTGTTCCGCATAAAATACAAATCTGATGGCTCCATTGAACGTTATAAAGCACGTTTAGTCATTGCTGGCAATAATCAGATTTAAGGTGTGACACTCTCTCCTGTATGCATCCAAGGAAGATGCCTGTTGTAGGGTGGTTTGCTGATGGTGGAAAATATAAGTTCTGATAGGGACGTTCCTCTGTTCTTGCAGAACATAGATTCGTCCCTTAGTTCCATCCCAAATGCGCAAATGCATGCATCAAGCAATAAAGGGAGTATTAATGCCCAAATTATCGTTCCCACGAGGATAGAGTGCTAATTATTGTTTTATCACTGTTTATATAGAGTGAAAATGAGAAGAAAAGTTAGTAAATGAACTGTCTGGTCAAACGTTCCCTACTATCTTGACAACGTTCCTCAGCAAAAGTAGGTTCAACCTTATGGCAAATAGTTGCTCGCTGCGTTATGTATGTGATCCTTCTTGTTTACAAGAAGGTGAGATAACAATCATTGGAGTTTTTATAAGTACTAAATGAAATAAAATAAAACTACCAAAACAGAAATAACTATAATCAAGAGACAACAGGTTGGTGGTTAAAACAGTTTAACAGAAGGAACAGATTCACTGCTACACTCTTGAAGGGGCTGTTTTCTCTGCTCAAGACTTAGCACCTTTTGGCTTTGTCCCAGTTTCTTTGCCTGCCAACTCTGATTCCTCAGCTCATGGTCTAGATGGTTCACAAGTTTCCATATTCCTACGGCTCCCTTGACTCCAACAGGTACTTAGTTCAGAACATTAAAATGGACGAGTTGGCCCCTTATTCCTAAGGTGACGAGTAGTGTTTTTGCCATGACATCTACCTTCCCCCAATGGCTAAGCTGTCTGAAATCCCTTCCTTATGGAAGTTCCTTTCTCAGTATGTACCCAATTTCCATTGGCGCACAATGAATATAGCTTACTTAGCCAAAGAAATACAAAAAGTTTCGGTCAAGAGTTTTGAAAACAATTCTTTAAGAGTTTCACAGTTTACCCGTTCCACAGATAGTTCAGCTCATGGCTGATAGTTTAAACATAATTATTCTCAACTGATATCACATAGACCCGAGATTCAGTCAAGAGATAACGATTGGAACGAAGAGAAAAACACTTATATTAATTTAAAAGACAGTTTACAAAAAGAAACAGAAAATGGAGAAAGATGGGTATTTGCTCGTGAGGAGTCTTGATGGTTGTTTACAGAGAAGGGAAGAGGGGTTGTCACTTAACTACAATTACAACTGAAAATTAAACTAAGTTACTAACTACTACTACTACTAGGTGATCTTCTTCCTTCTGGACTTTAATCCCTCCAGAATCCGATGATGTTTTTGTATGAGGGTGGTCCTATTTATAGATGGAAGGTGAGTGGCAAGCTTGTAAATCCTTTGGAGCAAGTTGCTTGAAATAGGGGACGGGTCGGTGGCAGCAGAGTATGGAAGCTGCACAAATTGCTGGATGGAACAAGGTTTGGTGATGATTAGCCGTAGTTTGCAGGTCTTCCCATGTTTTGCTTCTGTTTTCAGCCAATGAGAACTCTTGATTCCCTGCTCTTCACGTTTCCAGGTGCTCAGTTGGTGCACCGCCTTGCTTTTTAGAAGTCTTTAACTCTACGTTACCTGCAAAGTGTACAGAAGCATTAAATGAATGGAGCAGGTGCATTAAATGTGTCTCAGTCCGTTCCCCTTTTGATATATTTTAAAGGAATATGTTACCATCCGTTCCCCCACTGTGTTTTTGTCACAAATGTGTAAAACAAGTGATTTTCATGCTGAAGTTGCTCATCAGATGAGGGAACGTATGGTATTTTGCCATCAAAATGGGCTTAGATGGGAACAAATTTACATCCCATCAAACACCCCAAAACTAAACTATTGGTTGTCCCCAAACAACTCAGAAATATTGTATTAGTCTGCCCAATTTAAAAGAATAGCATAACAACAAGGAACTTGAGCCAGTGAGCAACCATGAACTTTTCAGAAAATGAACTACTCTCCATAGTAAACAGTAAGAGTATTCTGTCCTCAGATAAGAGAAGGTTGCTGATCTCTCGTCTCACTGTCACTCATGGGTTGGTGTTTGCTCTGTCCATTCCTGGATGTGATTCTTCAGAACTTTCCTTTATGCTGCGTTCCTATGAAGTACAGCTGTCTTCCGTTCCAAGGATTTCTTTGATTGGTAAGTGTATGGAACTGTGGAAGAAGTGGTGGCCTGATTTGTGGGATCAAGGAACGTTTAGCTTTTGTGCCTTTGAACTTGGACTTTTTCTATTTAGAGGGAACACCTTTTCTTGAACCTTTTTCCTCCTTTGGAGGAAGGTTTTCTGGTTTTTCTTGAATTCTTTTGAATGGATGTTCCCTTTTTTCTTTGTTTTTCTTCTGTCCCTTTTTGGTTTATTGTTGAATACGTTCCTTGTTCTTTCTGATTGACCAGATGGTGTATGATGGAGGTGAGGTGAGTGTGTGATTCTGTTTTGATCCTTGACAGCAGAATTCATCTGTCTTCAGCAGTACTTACATCATCAAGGCAAGCTGAGAAGTTTCATTGGGGTTACACCTCAGGAACGCTCTCAGAAGTAGGTGTTTGGCATTTTTCCGTTCTTTACCAGTTTGAGTTCACACAGATCAGCTTCTTTCAAAAATCTGAGGATTAAATTCCCTGCACTGTTTCTATTTTCAAGTACTCAGAGAAAGAACAAGCATGATTAGTCAGTGACTTTGTGTTTCATGTATGTTAGTTAATCCAAAAGAATTGGACAATCTTAATACTACAACTGAAATGCATGTATATACCAAACAGTTTGATCAAAAAAAGTCTTTTCTATTTCAAAAAGATTAATTACAAGGGAACAAAAAGAAACTAAATTAAAAACAGAATTTAAAACAACTAATCTAAGATAAATATGAGGGTTTCTCCTTTTCATTGTGGAGGTCTTCTGTCCCAAGGGTTCCTCTTTGCAGCTTCAGCTTCCTTGGCTTCATCAATCTCCTCCTGTGTTAATGGTCTCCTCCTGAGCAGATCTTGCAATCTGCGGACTTCATTTACAGGGAGCCATTTCTCAGCATCCTTCAGTAGATCGCTGATGATTGCAACCAGGGAGTTGATGGTGGACCGCATCATTGTTCTGCCATGGCGAATGTGGACAATCTCATTATTAACATCTATCAGTCTCATCTCCAGTTGATAAATTTTCTTCTCCAAGTATGTTTCAAAGGCCCTGGGGGCTTCCTTGGTTTCTTTCCTTTCTTCAGCATGCTTGAGGAGGAGCTTGTTCAGCAGGAGTTCAGCTCTGTGGTTATGCAGAGAGTTTGAGAATATCAGGGAGTCAGATGCTCTTCTGATTTCTTCTTTGACAGCCTTGAGTGTGGATGCATAGGAGGCAGTGTTGGCTTATTGGATGTTGGTCTTGATGATGCTGAGTTGTTGTTCTTTTCTACCTTCTGATGTTCCTGGAAGGTGTTGAAGGCAGAGGAGAGTTGTGCCATTCCGTCCCTTAGAGCCTTTAGCTCTGCATTGGTGCTTGTCATATCAGGTTAGGGAACAGATTGCATTGCTGGCAACAGCTTTTCTATTTTCTTCCCCATCATCTCAAAAATCTCAGCAATCCCAATTTGTGATTTCTTTCTAGCTGCGATGGGGATTGCTGCAGTAAGGGAGGAAGTAGGTTGCTGGCTTTGCTGTTGGCTGCTGCCAGCAGTCAAAGGTGCTTCAGGTGCTTGCCTGGGCTCATCCTCTGGTGGTCTGGATGATGAGGGTATTGCTCCAATATGTTCCCCCATCAGTGGAGGAACTGCCATCCCTTCTTCCTCTGCCAGAGCTCTAGCTAGAGCTTCATCCCCAGTGGTGTCAGGACGATCGATGGGGTACAGAAGAGGGCCTCCCAGACTAATTTGCCTGGGGACGGATGGCTTCGTCTTCTTTTTAGGGGATTCCACAAGAATCCCCTTTCCTTTGTTATCTTTCTTTAGTGGTTGAGCTTCTTGCTCAACCACTGGTGTTTCTGCAGCAGGTGCTGCTTCTTTGTCTTTCTGTCCCTCTCCTTGTTGTTGCCTAGGAGAGGGTTGTGGGGTCATTTGTTGTGGTGGAGAGTGAGCAGGTGGTGGGGATGGAATGTCAGAAAATGTAGAGTCTGAGCTGCTTGGGGACGTCTCCTTTGCAGCTAGTTTTGGTGCTGACTTCCTTCCAATCTTCAGCCTTTTTGCCAAAGGCTCATTGTCTTCACTCTCCTGGTCAGAGAGGGTGATAGGCTTTGCAGAGGATGCTCCCTCTGGCCTATTGCTATTGAGGACCCTCTTTATCCTCTGACTTGAACGTTCCCCCTTTCTTGGGGGAGGTTTGGCAAGAGATTTCTTCTTGCCCTGTTTTCCATCAGTAGCAACAGGGGCATCCTTCTTCACCTTGGTAGGAGGAGGGATGGTTCTTCTGGCCGGAACGTTGCCAGAGGAGGAGGATTTTGTAGGAGTGGTCTTGGCGGTGTTCTTTAGTGAAGCCACATATGTTTCCTCCTCACTATCTCTGGTGGGGGAACGTCTGAGATTGGCAGGGATAGGTTGGTTGGTATCAATGTAGGTGCTTTTAAGACCGTTCCAGGTCTTAGCATCAATGATAGATGCCACCTTCGTGGTGTCATCTGGGTGTTCCTCTACACCAGCTCTCCTGCAGAGTTTGGTGATAAGGCAGGGAAGGAAGACCGTAGTCTTCCTTATGTCCCTCTACTGCATCAAAAGGGATATGCTTAATGATACAGTAAATTTGAACCTGAAGTTCCCAGCTAGCAAAGGCTTCGTGAGAGGTGGGGGTGATGTTGGAGTTGGCAAACAGTGCCCAGAACCTGGCTATGTCCTTCATGCTCCCCTTGCAGAGGGACCCTTTGTAGTAGTTGAAATTGTCCAGGGCTACTGTCTGCTTCAGATCCTTCTGAAATTGGTACACCTCCTTACTATCGAAATACTCCTGGTATGGACAGTTGGTGACGGAGGGAAGGTGGAGTACTTCCTGGACATCAGCGGGGGAAAATGATACTTGTTTTCCCCTCACTGTGACCACATCAGGTGCTTCCTCTTCGGGCAGCCTCCTCGTCTGGTATAGGAATTTCCCCACCCAGTTCAAGTTTAACTCACGGTCATCAGTGGCGAAAAGCAACCACCGAAGTTTGTCCAGTGATTCCTTCACAAATGAAGGCAAAACCACTTTGTCCTGATACAGAGAAATGTTCCTTTCTGGGTACAGAATGATGGTGGGTTCAGTGAGCTCTGGTTCTTCTCCGCAGTTGGCTACAAGGGTCACTTTAAATGAAAGCTTATTCATTTTGTTCAGAAAGGGAGTTAGGACACAAATGCAGGAGGGATAAAAGGGTTCTGAGTTGAATGGAAGTAGTAGAACTTGAAGAAATCAGAGACCGAGTTTAAATAGACTATGGGGGAGAAAATGAAAGGTTTCTGGGACGTGGAGGTTAAGGAGATGAGGTAGTGGAATGGGGACGTTACAGAACGAGTGGTCAGCAGTAGGTGACCAGTTACTGATAGGATGAGTGTGAGAAGATGAAACGGTTTAGGTCAAGACGTGGGAGAGAGAGAAAAGGAAAGGGTGCAGTTGTCTTAATGGTTGAGGAGACGGTTGCTTTTTCTGCGCACGTTTCCAAGAATTGCAATGAATGCAAATTGGATATAGATGCGTATCTTTTTAAGTGACTCAGCAGGGACAGGTGTCCCAGTCACTCTTATCTTCTAACCCAGGGAACGTTCCCTTTGTCTTTTCCTAACTAATAAGTAAATAACTAACTGAAATAAATAATAAGAAAATATGCAATAGTGAGTACTAAATAAGGAAAAGGGGACGTACTAACCTATCACCTATTATTTAATAAATCTAAATGAACATATAACAAAACATATAATTATATCTATATATATATATATATATATATATATATATATATTATTTTGGGATTGTGTGGTCAGGGACCACGTCAAAACTACGTTCCTGGAACGGAACGTACTTTATTTGAACTTTTTGGAGAGGAACATCAGACGTTCCCTCCTTTTTGGGAGCTGTGTGGTTATGGATAACCACCCCAAAACTTTGCTCTTTGTCAGAGAGCAAATGTATCTACTGGGTTGCCTCCCAGTCAGCGCTTAGTTTAATGTCTTTAGCTAGACATGGTACTTACCTCTCAAGGTATTTCAGAAATGGTTGAGGGGACCTCATTGTCCCCTGGTAGTGATCCTGGTGTTCTGGTTTGAAGGTTGGCAGCAATCTGCCCCAGATGGGACTCAATGTTCCTGACCACTGCATCATTCCTGGTGACATATTCCTTGACATAATTTTCCAGGGTGTTGATATGTTGGCCATCTCTGTGGAACGGAACATAGTTGTTTCTTCTTTGTTCAGACATTCCACTGCTGCTACCTTGCTGATACTGCTGCTGATTGTTGTTGAATGGTCTCTGGTTAATGGGTGGCCTCCATTGGGTGTTGTGGTTCTGATCCTTAATGATAGTTCCTCCAGGGCTTGAATGTGTATTTCGTCGTGCTTGTTGATTGTCTCTGGTGAAGTTCCTATTGCCAAAATTTTCTGCATAACACACCAATGCAGTGGATGGGAAATCTGTTGAGTCATGAAGGTCACCACAGGCTGAGCATGGTTCTGTTTCACTTGTTGTGAGTTGTAAGACTTCCATCCTTGGTGCTTCTTGGTCGGCTTTTAGGTTCTTCACTTCATTCATGAGTGATGCCAGCTGGGCTTCCATGGCAGTTTGTTTATCTAGTTCTAGCATGCCTGGCTTCCTCACTGGGCTCACTCTGTCTATTGGCCATTGGAGACATCTTTCAGCAGTCCCTTCTATGATTTCATATCTTGATTCAAGTGTTCCTGTAAAAAAATATCCTCCTGCAGCAAAATCTAAGTGAGACTGAGAAGTATGATCAAGTCCTTTATAGAAAGATTGTAACACTCCCCAACTCTCTACCCCATGGTTTGGATATTTTCTTATGATGTCCTTGTATCTCTCCCATGCTTCATAGAGATTTTCTCCATAAAACATTCTGATGTTAGAGATTTCTGCTCTAACATCTGCTTGTCGAGACATTGGGAGAAACCTCTCTATGAACTTGTTAGAGAGTTCTTCCCATGTGTGGATTGATCCAGGGGTGAGAGTTTTCATCCATGTTTTAGCTTTTAAGCCTAAGGAGTGAGGGAACAACCTCATTCTCATGCTCTCTTCTGTTACACCCTCAGCTTTAAAATTGTCACAGATATCTTGGAATGTGGTGAGGTGTGTGTAAGGATCTTCTGCAGGGAGTCCATTGAAGACCCCTGCTTCCCTAAACATGTGAAACATGATAGGTTTTAGTTCAAAATTGGGTGCTACAGGAGGGAGGATTACTCCCATGTCTGGTCTGTTATTGAAAGAAGCAGCCAAAGTTCTGAAGTTCTGTTCAGGGGGAACCTTTTCATTGTTATTATTGTGATCAGCCATGTTTTCAGGAAATCTTTCTCTGAGGTTCCTTCTTCTCCTATGGAGTGTACGTTCTGGCTCAGGATCAAAGAGAAACTCAGGTACTTCAATAGAGTGGTTAGAGTCTGTTTCAAACTCTTCACTTATAAACCAATAACACCTGGTATATATATATGCACAACAAATTCAGTGATAAAGAGAAAAAAAAATATAAAATTAAAGTCAGATATACAGTATATGTGTTAGAAAACAATGATAAGAACAACAGTTAGTGTTTCTATCCCCGGCAACAGCGCCAAAAACTTGTTGGGTGGTTTGCTGATGGTGAAAAATCAAAGTTTTGATAGGGGACGTTCCTCTGTTCTTGCAGAACATAGATTCGTCCCTTAGTTCCAACCCAAGTGCGCAAGTGCACGCATCAAGTAATAAAGGGAGTATTAATACCCAAATTATCGTTCCCACGAGGATAGAGTGCTAATTATTGTTTTATCACTGTTTATAAAGAGTGAAAATGAGAAGAAAAGTTAGTAAATGAACTGTCTGGTCAAACGTTCCCTACTGTCTTGACAACGTTCCTCAGGAACAGTAGGTTCAACCCGATGGCAAACGGTTGCTCACTGCGTTATGTATGTGATCCTTCCTGTTTAGAAGAAGGTGAGATAACAATCATTGGAGTTTTTATAAGTACTAAATGAAATAAAATAAAACTACCAAAACAGAAATAACTATAATCAAGAGACAACAGGTTGGTGGTTAAAACAGTTTAACAGAAGGAACGGATTCACTGTTTCACTCTTGAAGGGGCTGTTTTCTCTGCTCAAGACTTAGCACCTTTTGGCTTTGTCCCAGTTTCTTTGCCTGCCAACTCTGATTCCTCAACTTATGGTCTAGATGGCTCACAAGTTTCCATATTCCTACGGCTCCCTTGACTCCAACAGGTACTTAGTTCAGAACCTTAAAATGGACGAGTTGGCCCCTTATTCCTAAGGTGACCAGTAGCGTTTTTGCCATGACATCTACCTTCCCCTAATGGCTAAGCTGTCTAAAATCCCTTCCTTATGGAAGTTCCTTTCTCAGTATGTACCCAATTTCCATTGGCGCACAATGAATATAGCTTACTTAGCCAAAGAAATACAAAAAGCTTCGGTCAAGAGTTTTGAAAACAGTTCTTTAAGAGTTTCACAGTTTACCCGTTCCACAGATAGTTCAGCTCATGGCTGATAGTTTAAACATAATTATTCTCAACTGAGATCACATAGACCCGAGATTCAGTCAAGAGATAACGATTGGAACGAAGAGAAAAACACTTATATTAATTTAAAAGACAGTTTACAAAAAGAAACAGAAAATGGAGAAACAACTGAAAATTAAACTAAGTTACTAACTACTACTACTACTAGGTGTTCTTCTTCCTTCTGGACTTTAATCCCTCCAGAATCCGATGATGTTTTTGTATAAGGGTGGTCCTATTTATAGATGGAAGGAGAGTGGCAAGCTTGTAAATCCTTTGGAGCAAGTTGCTTGAATGAGGGGACGGGTCAGTGGCAGCAGAGTATGGAAGCTGCGCAAATTGCTGAATGGAACAAGGTTTGGTGATGATTAGCCGTAGTTTGCAGGTCTTCCCATGTTTTGCTTCTGTTTTCAGCCAATGAGAACTCTTGATTCCCTGCTCTTCACGTTTCCAGGTGCTCAGTTGGTGCACCGCCTTGCTTTTTAGAAGTCTTTAACTCTACGTTACCTGCAAAGTGTACAGAAGCATTAAATGAATGAAGCAGGTGCATTAAATACGTCTTAGTCCGTTCCCCTTTTAATATATTTTAAAGGAATACGTTACCATTCGTTCCCCCACTGTGTTTTTGTCACAAATGTGTAAAACAAGTGATTTTCATGTTGAAGTTGCAAATCAGATGAGGGAACGTATGGTGTTTTGCCATCAAAATAGGCTTAGATGGGAACGAATTTACGTCCCATCACCTGCTAAATATTATTAGAGTCGCAACGATAACGAAATCAATTCTGTACATGCATTTCAACGTCACGTGATAAAACTTGCATTAAAATCGAATCACTAGGTAAAACGGCTAGAGATTTCATAAAAACTTGTAAAGCTAAAATCATAAATTTTTCAGAAAAGCTATCTGTCTTACAAAAATTATATAAAATCTAAAATACAATCTTTTGAAATGGATGTATTATAATTTGAAAGCAGACATCTGGGCCTTCACGTACATATAAAATTTATAGCATTTGGAGATCTGTAGCTCCGGAAACAGAACTTGCAAGATGCATGTTGAATCAGTGCAAAAATCCGAATTTAATACATGCAGAATTTGTTTGGAAAAATTTAAATACCATCGGCTAATGGAACTTGGATTTCTTCCAATAAAAATCAACTACACAGGACCTAATCATTTCTATCAATTAACCGTCATGAACCTACACACTCTTAGCCAACTAAATCATACTTCGCATTCAGAACATTTAATATGTTTAAGAGCTGAACTCGATAACTTAATAATAAAGTACGGGGTTACATAAGTTCCATACAAATAAAAAAAAACATATCATAAAATTCATGCTACGACCATGATTCACAATAAAACAGAACGCCAATTCTAAACTTGCCAATCTCTAAAATATTAGACCAAGTTCAACGTTCCACACTCAAGCCAACCAAAAACAGTGAACACAAGTAGCATGACCAAACAGCAATGAACTTAAACAGAATTTTTCCAGGACAATTACTCCATCAAATATTTCTTCGTCCTCCTGCAATTTTATAAAAATTAAGCCCCAAAAGGGGTGAGAAAATTCCCAGTAGTGTGATAGAAAATCCAATAATGCAACAATATTAATTTAGATACAGAATTTCCAAAATTATCACATCAACAAATAATTTCAGAACAGATACCAAAATGCATCAGAATGTGTATATAATGCCAGAATATTGTATGTTTATAGCACTAAAGTGAACATACTAACTAACTAAACTCAATGGAGATTCTATTTGGCCCTAACAGAGGGGAATTCCAATTGAGACCTATGCGAACTGAGCCACGGTTTCTTCTCCCTGGTACCTGAGGGATGCCTATATGATGCATGCTCAAACATATGCTTCATTTCATCAAATATTCCGGTTTCCAAAACAGCATGTATAATGATGTATGAAATGCTATGTTTTGCTTCACACACACATGACCAAAATGCGGATTTATGATGTTCATGAGCATGACCAGAATTCAGAATCAGAAAATCATAGTCTCATGACTATGACATCAAATTTCGAACAGGATGTGTCTCCAAAACAGAATTCCAACAAGTTACCTTCAAGGTCAGATTACACATGCTTTCAAACAGAATATTTTGGAGACATGTGAGCAACAAATCAAAAATCCATGACATAAATTAATAGTCACAAAAGGTTAATCCACCAAACACTTACCTTGATGCTTTAGAGTTTTAACCACAAAATCACCAAATCAATCCACTTTTCTAGAGGCTTGCACACCTATACAAATAGGTACCAAATCAGAATTTTATTTTATTTTTCCTATAAGTCACATGTAATTTCCATGCTTCCAATCCTAGGATTTAATCGGATTTCATGGTTCTATATTAAATTAACTTTTTTTTGACTTAAGATTAATTTACCAATTGTTATCAAGTGACAACCATAAATTCCTATGCATGTAATTCGGTTTTCTTGACCATCAACTAGGTGCTTCAAATTTTCATTTACATAACATTACCTACAAGGCTTAGGAGTGCGCTAATAAGGCTTAAAGCATGCTGTTTACATAGGTTATCAACACATGCAGGGCTTGACAAAAGCACCAGTCCAAAGGAACAATCCCGGGATCCATGAAGAGCTATCTTCCAAGCTCAAAAAAATCGGTTCTTTATGCTTGCATGCACCGAGGGCCAAGGGTTTTTCGGCTGAACAGAAAAGGGAAAGGAGAATGACAAACATATGTTCTCCTTAACTACATTTACAAAACCGAAACAGTGAGGTGAAAGGGACATGATTTACGCTTTATTACCTTCTTGCATGCACCCAAAAGCTCCCACAAATTGGTCAAGGAGCAGCAACCAGAGAATGAGCAGCACCCTCACCCTCCTTCTATGCAAGAATTCGAGTTTTAAATTTGCATGCAAGGGGAAACTCCATCAAACCGAATGGATTCAAGAGAAACATGACATGAGAGGGGACACCTTACCTTCTTGGTTGTTTGATGCTCGGCCGAGGGAGTGTGGAGAAGGGAAGAAGAATTTAGCGTAGGAGTTTAGGTGCTTTTCCTAAGGGGACTCGCGACCTTGGGGAGAAGGTGAGAGGAAAGGAAATGCAAGCTTAGGTTTCTGTGTTCTTCTTTGGGGGCTTGCGGTTTGTGAAGGAGAGAATGGGCTGAGTTTGATTCTGCATAATGAGGGTAAGCAATCAGCTTTGTTGTTCCCTCATACTGCGCATCGGGAGAGGAGAGATAAGGATGGACATGTGTTTACCACTTGGCCAATCAAGAGCAAGAATGCAGATTTCATTAAGATGGCTTAAGGGATTAGCTAAAGGATAAACTAAAGGGATTTTGGGCTGATTTAATCCTTCCTCAAGGACTTGGGCCGTCGCCCATTAAGGAGATTAGGGCCCAAATTAACTTCCTAATGGATCTATTATCTCATGTAATCTACTAAGTAGTATCTAGGATTTTTTTTTGTACGTTTTAATTAAAATTAATCTTATTATTCCATAACAGTGTTTCAATTTCATAACATATATCCTCATTCAAATTTGCATTTTAAATACACATCCTAATTTATGTGGGATGTTACAGAAGGAGAAGACTATACAGAAACATTCGCACCTGTAGCAAAAATGGTTAGTGTGCGTACTTTTTTATCTGTGGTTGTTGCAAAGGGTTGGGAGTTACATCAACTTGACGTTCAAAATGCTTTTCTTCATGGTGATCTCAATGAAGAAGTCTACATGAGATTCCCTCCAGGATTCACTAATAGCTCTCCAGGTCAGACTTGTAAACTTCAAAAATCCCTCTACGTTTTAAAGCAATCACCTAGAAACTGGTTTGCCAAGCTTCGCCTCTCACTTATTTCCTTTGGTTTTCAACAATCCAAAGCTGATTATACACTTTTTACATATTCTACTGGTGATAAATTTATTGCAGTTTTGGTTTATGTGGATGATATTATTTTAGCAAGTAATAATTTTGCTATTTGTCTTCAAGTAAAATCACATCTCCACACTTGGTTTAAAATCAAGATCTTGGTAACCTAAAATATTTCCTCGGTATTGAACTTGCAAGAAGCTCTACTGGTTTATTTTTATGCCAGCGAAAATTTGCGCTAGATATTCTTAAAGAATGTGGTTTACTTGGTTGCAAACCAGTTGATTTTCCTATGGAGCAGAATGTCAAGTTAGCACTAGATGATGGTCCTGCTTTTTTAGACCCTACACGATATAGAAGACTTGTAGGAAGGTTAATATATGTTACTATCACCTGTCC
This sequence comes from Gastrolobium bilobum, assembly GCF_033153095.1. Classification (NCBI taxonomy): domain Eukaryota; kingdom Viridiplantae; phylum Streptophyta; class Magnoliopsida; order Fabales; family Fabaceae; genus Gastrolobium; species Gastrolobium bilobum. The sequence goes on along the minus strand of NW_026895361.1, from coordinate 132,834 downwards.
TGAGCTCAGCTATGCAGTCCATTCTTTATCTCAGTTCATGCAGCATCCGAAGCAAGCTCATTATGATGCAGTCATCCGAGTACTTCATTATATTAAAAGAAATCCAGGACATGGGATTCTTCTTCGATCAGATTGTGACCTTCAACTTAAAGCCTTTTGTGATTCAGATTGGGCAACCTGCCCTATTACAAGACGGTCTGTCATAGGTTATTTTGTTATTTTTGGCAATTCTCCTATTTCCTGGAAAACTAAGAAACAACATATTGTTTCTCGATCTTCCGCTGAAGCTGAATACTGATCAATGGCAAGTACTACAACTGAGCTTCTATGGCTTAAATCTTTTCTTCAATCTCTTGGTGTTTATCATACTCAATCCATGAAATTATTTTGTGATAGTCAATCTGCTCTTCACATAGCTTCAAATCCGGTTTTTCATGAGCGCACCAAACACATTGAGCTAGACTGCCATTTTGTTCGTAAGCATCTTATGTCAAAAACAATTTCTATAGCTTATATCAAGACCTCCTTACAACCAGCTGACATTCTTACTAAGGCTCTTGGTAAAAAGTAGTTTGAATTTTTAATGTCCAAGTTGGGCATCTCCACCCTCCATGATCCAACTTGAGGGGGAGTATTGGGATAAGATTGTATAGATTAATTTATTAGATTAATTTGTTATTCTTTTGTTTGTTAGCTGATATGAGTTGTTAGCTAATATTCTTTATAAGTGTAAATCTTTTGTATTATTTTTAGGATAGTTTAAATATTTTGATAAGATTTTAGTTAGGTTGTTTTGGTTTTCCTTTGTATCATGGCTTTATTTAAACAAGCCTTTAGCTGTTCAATCAATTAAGTCACATATTTCAAATATTCTTGTTATCTTCTGTATCCAACTCTAGCAATGGAGGACATGAAGGGACTACCAGAGATATCTCCGGCGCAGGTGTTGTAGAGATATCTCCGGCGCCGGCGTTGCAGAGACAAGCCTTTCCGATTTCGTTACCCATTGGAGAGTACAATGCAATGCTGGGTTCAAGTTTTGAGCTTCTGGTGCTGCAAGTGGAAGAACTTGTATTGAAGAGAAGAAGAAGGAAAAAAATTCAGAAGGTACTCAACGACATCATTTTTTGTCCAGGGTGGTCGTGACATTGTGACTCAGTAACTTAACGGTACATGTTAGAAATGTTAGTAACGACGTTGGAGCCTCATTAACAAAAGGATTAACGTGGGCCTAATTTGAAAAAACTAAGGACCACAAATGACCTTTTTTTTTCTAGGGACTAAAACGGGTATTGTGAAATTTGCTAAAGACCGAAAAGCATATTTACGCTTTTCTTTTTTAATGTACTCTTACTTCTTTTTACCACATTATTTTTCTTGTTCTCTAATGAATTTTTTTCATGAACTAAATCATTTATAAAAATATTTCTAAAAATATGAAATATTGATCAAACATATTTAAAATTCATTGAAAATTATATTTATACTCACACTATTTTATGAATATCATTCCTAATTAAAAGTATAATCTAGTACTTCTAAACAAGTGTTTTGGGTATACATTTGTGTTAATATTTTGGTTGGAAGCACTTTTTTGCCTTTATGGACCTGTTTGGCTAAAATCGGATTAGTCAAATTAATAAATCAATGAAAAAAAAATTAAATCCTCGACAATTTTAGTAGCAAAACTAAAAACAAAATTTCAAACATTTGCTTTAGCGCAATTGATACTTTTGATCTCACTGCTGTGTTTCATCATATTAAGGTTGGTTGCTTCTAAACTAAAAAGTATAAACATTTGAGTTGTGTTGTTCTAAAAAATTAATGTGCATGAAACCCTCACTTGATTGACTCACTCCATTACTATTGATGATATATAATGGTTATAAAAAAAATTGACTGAATCTATTGTTGTTGATAGAGTAATACATATCACACTCTCTTAATACATGTCCGTTGAAAATTAGTGCAATTTGCATAATTAAATATTATTTAAAAAGAGAAAACACATGATAGCATAATTAAACATGGTCGGATATACGAGGTTACAAGTTCGATCTTCATTACCCCATTTTCTAAAGGAATTAACACAGCATAAAGTAGAACAAAAAAAAAAGGGTCTATGCAATATCCACGCTTCAAGCCCAAAAGGCTCTTTGTGTGATGGAGTGTGTTAGAGAGATATAATATAAAATCATTGAAAACTCATCACTTCTTAACTTAACCTTTTGGGTTGAATTGATGCTTTATAAACAAACGAGCAACGTAACTAGTCTCTATTATGTATAATGTTGTTGGATCAATCTTAAATCATGGTTGTTATGGACTAGATCCGTATCTCAACAACTCATCCGATAGAGGATTAAGAGACATATCTTAACAGCCTAATTACTAGAGGATAAAAGGATAAGATCTCTATCCCAACAGTTAGATCAACTAGCTAGCAACCTAGAGGTATCCAAGGCCCATATCCAAAAGGTACACATTATAAATAAAGGCTAAAATCTCCATGTACATACTTTTGAACCTACTTTACTTTTAGCATCATTGTGCGCACACACCACGTCTTGACTATTGCCATACTATACATGTGCGATAATACACATACGATATCCCAGTATCACCTTTGGGAGGGATTTAAAGCCTTAATTCTGGACCCGCCCCGAATCGGATTAGTTACGAAGCAATGAACCGATTGGAATATTTAAAAATAAAATAAAAATACACATATGATATCTCTCTTATAGATATTCAAGAGCATATTAATTCTACATGCAATTAACACCTTTTATGTGTACCTTCACAATTCACCCGAATTAAACCGAACCGAATCGAACCAAACAATAGTTTTTCTTGACCTTTATGTATAAAAAGAGGGGAAGAGAGTGAATTGTTGTTCATAATGATAATATATAAAAATGGGGGAAAAACATAATTTGGGCGCGCTTGTTGCTGCTTCGATTTGTTAGTATATGGATGTCCTAGAGACAATCTTTTAATTAGATTAGGACATATGTGGACCTTTGTATTGTCGCAAATAAATAAAAGCACTATTTATCCTGTTTCATATTTTGTCTCAATATTACTGTTAATATTTTATATGAGTAACTGGATAAACCCCTTGGAATAAAATAGGTATCTCTTGAGTATCTGTGATGAGATCACGATCATGAGGATTCAAGGATACTGGATATTTATTCCTAATTTTATGTTCCTAGTCTAGAGACACTGAGAATGGGGATCAGTGGTCTCGGGTAAGACTAGCACGACTTATCTACTTGTATTCGGATGCAAGGTAAAGACCTCATAAGCTACAGATATGGAGATGTCTTAGCTAAAGTCGTGGGTGGATCTATAAGAGTATAGCTCGCACTGAACAGACCCACAAAAGAGACTCTATGAGGAAATCTCACAGAGAGTATCATTATAGTATTCTCTTTATATTTGGGTTTGTCTTTCCTTAGACCAGAAGTTATTACCTAGACTATGTTCTAGAAGGCATGCTTTGACTGTATACCTCGTCTGCCTGAAACATTGAGACTCATAGGTATACTGTTGGGCTTGTCCTGAAAGAGCACAGGGCTAGGATGATAAGCTGAAGGAATTCGTCAAATCTCTATGAGAGATTAGGTTATCTGTAAACAGGAGAAATCGGGATGACATTTACAGGAATCGGGAATCTATGCATAGTAAAAGAGATCATGAGATGATCTGCCTTTAGAGTCAGTAAATTGAAGATTCCCTATTTCGAGTAAAGCTTACCCTAAACCGCAAGGGTTGATACGCTTCCTTACCCTAGGTTTTATGGGAAGGTAACCGAGACAAAAAGAAATACATACGGCAACCAAATATGTGTAATAGGATGATCAAGTCATTAATCTAACTAGTTTTGGGGCAACAAAGCATTGCTAGTGCTCTGTGTTGTCATTAAATGGGTTGTGGGCTTGTTGGGCCCGAGCCCATTTATGTCAGTGGCTATGTTGGACCTAATGGGTCACACACTAACACCTTAATGTCATGATGATATAGCATTAAAGGTATTGAGCCTAATAATGGTTGTTAGCCCAAGATGAAGTTTGGAAGCCCACCTAAGAGGGAGAGGGCGCATGGTATTGTTAATGGGCTTGGATAGTCCAAGACATTACTAATTAATTTAATTAGTTAAATTAATTATCAAATATTTAAATTTTGAATTTGAATTTTGAAATTTGAAATTTGAATTTTGAATTTGAATTTTGAAATTTGAATTTTTAAATTTGAATTTGAAATTTGAAATTTGAAATTTGAATTTTTAAATTTGAATTTGAAATTTGAAATTTGAAATTTGAAATTTGAAATTTGAAATTTGATTTTGAATTTTGAAATTTGAATTTTGAATTTAAATTTTGAAATTTGAAATTGAAATTTGAATTTGAATTTAGAATTTAAATGTTTGAACGTTTGAATTTAAATGTTTGAATTCGAATTTGAATTGGCTATAAAAAGTTGTTTCATAACAAAAGGATAAGATGAGATGTTGTTGGAACAAATCCCTTGTATCAAGAGAAGATCTATGGAGATCTCCAAGGGCTGATTTGGGGCGCAACTTTGGTGGGAGATGATTGTCATCTTGTCAAACCAACAAGCTCCAATCAGATTTGGTTGTTGAGAGAATTGTGAGCTAGTTGGTTCAAACTTGAATGCAACAGCTCAATGTATCTGGACCCTTTTTGGGCTGAATAGAGGCGCATGAATTGGTGGTCATATGATGACCATTGGTTCAGAATTTTGACTAGATAAAGACCTAGTCTTATGAGGATTCAAAGGGGAGGTTGTTGGGATTTTTGAATTGCAACAACTCCACCTTTGTCTCACTCACTTGTGCGCCACTTTCATTATAGGTAAAGTAAAAATTCTGATTTGATGCACAAATTCTCTCCCTCTCTTGTGCGCCTAGTTGGTGAGTTCCTCCTTAAGGTTTTTCAAAAGAACCTAGCCAATTCTTCTATATACCATTCCCACTCTTGTGAAGTTTTCATGCTGGAGACTTCACTCTTCTAAACACATATACCTAGCCTCCTTCTTCACCTATTGAGCGCATAGCAGGCCTCTCTGTGGTGGTCAATTGGTGGCTTTCACGAAAGCGTTCTTGCATCTTGACGTGGGTGGTGTGGATCAACGTTAGAGGGTTTGAACCCTTCAAACCTAACAATGATCGTCTTGGAGTTTTGAACTCACAAACAAAAGTAACATCACATGCCATAAATCATGATTCTTGATTGCATGTGTAATTCCGCATATGAAAAATTTTGTTTTTCCCTCTCACATGCTACAGCCTTCAAGGCCATTTTACTTTCACGATTATGTTAAATAAGTGAAAATTTAATTAGATTTACAATTTGAGCAAGAATCATGGGAGAAATCAAAGGGAAGTTTAGGGTTTTTTTATTTGATTTGATTGAAATTTGACCTTTTTATTTTTTCTAATTATTAAAAAAGACGTGATTTTGGTACAATAATCGAAAGAATTGAAATTTTTAAATACCTAAAAGAAACACGTGGAAGAGAATATACACAGACAGACGGAGGGTCAGAGACATTTAGAGAAAGAAAACACAAATAAAGGCAAAAAAAATACAAAGGAAGAAAGATATGCGAAACACGAGCCAAGAGAGTCACTGAAAATATTGCCATGGGTTGAGATGTATGAGTAGCATTTTGGTAAGAGAGAGTCTCTTATTGAAGAACCAAATCGATTATATGAATGGGCCTGGAAATCCACAGCCCAACTTGGAGCACCAGCCATCCTCTTGGGCCTAGCTGATCCATCTACAATTGCAGCTTGCCTAGCTGTGCTTGCAGTTCCAGTAGTCACGTTCGTATGACTAGTCCCTCCATCGAAAGGGACCTTGACCACAAGGTCCAGGTTAGGATAAAAATGACGAAGGTCTGCTTCATCCTCCCATGTTGCGTCCTCAAGCAAGGAATTGGACCATTGCACTAGGCATTGGGTAGTAGGTGTTCCCTGGAATTGCAGAACTCAAGTTTTCAGAACAACCAAGGGATGCTGAACTGGTTTATTCTCACAATAGGTAGCAGGCAAGTCAAGGGCATGAACATTGGGATTTCCCTGGAAAGCTTTCAACACAGAGATATGAAAAGAAGGGTGAATGCGTGACTCAGGAGGTAATTCCAATTGATACGCTACAGCACTAAGCACCCTTTTGACAGGAAACGGGCCATAATACCTATTAACAAGTTTCTGGTTCCCTCTTCGTGCAACAGATATCTGTCGATACGGCTGGAGCTTCACCAAAACTAAATCTCCAACTTGAAATTCTTTATCCTTGTGATGTTTATTAGCTGTGACCTTCATGCGATTTTGGGCAGCTTACAAATGGCTCTTGAGGCTGGCAAGCAATTCATTCCTTGTAGTCAGCAAAGTGTCAATAGCAGCAACTCTGACTGAACCTGGATTATAAGTTGGAATCAGAGTTGGTTGTTTCCCATATAAGGCCTGGAAGGGTGACATCCCAATTAAAGAATGGCTTGCTGTATTGTAGTGCAGTTCAGCCCATCCCAAGTATAAGGACCACTTCCCATTTTGATCATGACAAAAAGCTCTCAGATATTGTTCAAGATACCGATTGGTAACCTCAGTTTGGCCATCGGTTTGGGGATGGTAAGCTGAGCTCATTTTGAGGGTGGTACCACTCATCTTAAACAAGGAAGACCAGAAATGACTAATGAAATTTTGATCTCGGTCTGATACTAAACTTTTGGGAAAACCATGTAGCTTAACCACCAAATCACAGAATAGTCTAGCTACTGATATTGCTGTGTAATTGGTTGGAAGACCCCCAAAGTGGGCATATTTAGTTAATCTATCCACTGTTACCAATATGGTAGTCCATCCAGCAGAGAGTGGTAATCCTGTGATAAAATCTAGACTGGGATCCTCAAAGACGCCCTCAGGTATTGGTAAAGGATGCAGGAGTCCGAAAGGGGGAGAGGTGGTTGTCTTGACATACTGACAAGTATGACACTGCCTCACAAAGTCAGCAACATCCTTGCGCATATGAGGCCAGTAGAAAGTAGCTGTTAACCGCAAAAAAGTGCGAGCAATGCCAGCATGCCCTCCAATTGGAGAAGAATGAGCTTCTCTGAGTAATGTTTGTCGAATGATAGAAGTTGGACTGATCAAATATCTTCCTTTATGGAACAAAATTCCATCCTTAACTATAATTGCTTCATCCAAGCAGCTGCTATCACCAAGTTGTTGGTGTAACTCCACAAGTAACTGTCACTGATATTTTCAGCACGTATCTGATCAACCAACTCATACCTGGGTGAGGAAACTAGTTGTAATAGAGAAGCATCAGCAGTGGGACCATCATCTAAGCTCCTAGACAAGGCATCTGCAACAAGATTAGAAGAACCACACTTGTATTCGATAGTGAAATCAAATCCAAGCAACTTGCAAACATATTTCTATTGTTCAGGAGTAGAAATTGTTTGTGTCAATAGCTCTTTAAGACTTCTATGATCAGTCTTAATAATGAATTTTGATCCCAAAAGGTAATGCCTCCAACGTGTCACTACCTCTGTTACTGCGTAGAGCTCTCTCACATAGGTAGAGGCTGCTTTCATTTGAGTCCCTAGCTTCTTGCTAAAATAGGATATAGGTTTACCTTCCTGAAGTAACACTGCACCTACACCATAGTTGGATGCATCTGACTCAATAGTGAATGGCAGCGTGAAATTGGGCAATCGAAGGACTGGAGTTTCACTCATGACAGTCTTCGACTTCTCAAAAGCTTCTGCTGCATCAGAAGACCACTCGAATGGATCACTCTTAAGCATGTCAGTGAGAGGTGCAACCAATGATGCATACTGCTGGACAAATATTCTATAATAGCCAGTCAACCCTAAAAAGCCTCTAAGTTGCTTAAGTGTGCAAGGAGAAGGCCATTGGAGCATAGCCGATATTTTCTTAGGGTCAGCTTTGACACCCTCACCAGATACCAAATGTCCTAGATACTCAATCTCTTCCATTCCAAAGGCACATTTACTCAATTTCACATAAAAACCATTGTCCAGCAAACATTTTAAGGCTGTTTGCAGATGACTAACAAGATCCAACAAGGAAGCACTGTATACAAGGATATCATCGAAGAAAACAATGACAAACTTACGCAAGTGAGCTTTAAACATCTGGTTCATAGCAGCTTGGAAGGTGGAAGGTGCATTGGTTAAGCCAAATGGCATGACCAAGAATTCATAGTGACCCTCATGGGTCCTAAAAGCTGTCTTGAAGATGTCTGCATCATGAACTCTTATTTGATGGTATCCACTTCGCAAGTCCAACTTGGTAAACACCCTTGCTCCATACAATTCATCCATTAACTCATCAATAGTGGGAATGGGAAAACGATCCTTAATAGTGATGTTATTGAGCTGCCTATAATCAATACACATTCGCCAAGTTCCATCCCCTTTCTTGACTAACAACACAGGAGAGGAATAGGGATTCTTGCTCTCACGGATGTAGCCAGAGCTCATGAGATCAGTTACCTGTTTCTCGATCTCTGCCTTCTGGTGATAAGCATACCTGTAAGGTCTAACCGATACTGGTTGAGCACCTGGAACCAGATGGATGGTATGGTCACAACTTCTAGGAAGGGCAGCACAACAGGAATAGTGAAGACATCCTGGTATTCGACCAATACTTTCCAAATCTCTGGAGGAATCTTCGATTGCAATAACTCCAATTCCTTGAAGCCAGGCTGCTGCTGCAAGTGGTGCAACATCAAGGAAGGTTTCTGTTTATGTGCAGAAATTCCTTGCAACACCACTCTTTTCTTGCCCACTAGAAACTCCATAGTTATGGCATTATAATCATTCAAGACCCTACCCAATGTGGCTAACCACCCAATGCCAAGGATTATTTCCAACTCATGAAGATCAATTATCCAGAGGTCCACCACAATGTTATGACCTTGGATCTCGAGTGATACACCAGTACTCTTCCTGTCATAATTCATAATATTCCCATTGCCCAAATGAACCCTCATTCGGTTGGTCTTCATCATTGGTAAGCTAAGTTGCTTAGCTAACTCATGATTAATAAAATTGTGAGAACTTCCTGAATCGACCAACACAACTACTGATTCACCCTTGATTTTCGTGGAAAACTGCAAAGCTCTAGGATTAATGTCATCCACCATAGAATGCAATGCAGCATCACCCCCATCCAGTGGTACAAAATCTGGTTGCCAGACAATCTGTTCCTCTGTCTCTTGATCCCCATCCTTAAATTCTCCAATCATCAGCAACATCCTGGCCTTGCAATTGTGACGAGAGGTCCACTTCTCCTCACAATAATAGCAAAGGCCTTTCTCCCTGCGTTTCTGCATTTCTTCACAGGATATCTTCTTATATGAAGAAGAAAGAGAAGGTAATGCTGGATAGACAGGGGATGGTGTAATCTTGGGAACCAGAGTTGTTGGCAGTACTGAAGTATTACGCGCAATTGGACGAACAGTGGTCTTCGAAGTGGTAGTAAATGAAGTGCGCAACTCCTCATGATGAGCTGCATAAGCTAATGCCAACTGCATTGCTTGGTGAAGAGAAGTAGGTTTGTGAAACTGGATTGCACGTCGAAGATTAGCTTGCAGACCAGAGAGAAAAAACTGGCAAGCACCACATCAGAAAATTCAGTTACTTGGTTAATCAAGGATTCAAAATCACGAATATAATAACTCAACGTTCCGGTTTGAGATAATTTGGACAAAACACCCCGTAGATCCATGAAAGCCTCAGCTCCAAAACGCTGACGCAAGGCAACCTTAAGATCACCCCAAGACTTCAAGGTACCACCCTTGTAAAGCCACTGGTACCATGGACCAGCAATTCCCTCCATTTTCAATCCAGCAAGTTGAATTTTATACTCCTCCGGTACTTGTTGAAGTGCATACAACATTTCAGTTTTAAAAATCCAACCATTAGGATCCGTGCCAGTAAACGATGGAAACTCCATACGAACGAATTTAAAGAATGAACGTGGATCATTGTGATCACCATAATGGTTACCACTACGAACAGTATGAGTGGAGGAATGAACTGCATCCGAAGAATACTTAGGGTTACGGTCCGAACTTGAATCATGCGCACGAGTTTCCAAACCCATAACCGTAGCGTGAATTTGCTGGAGTTGAGTGTTGAAAGTTGCTATCTGTGACTGATTCTCATCCAAACGTTGCTCCATGCGAAGTCTGAACGTCTCAAACTCTTCTGCAAGTTCCTGCACCTTCAATTACCAATGATAAGAGAGAGTCTCTTATTGAAGAACCAAATCGATTATATGAATGAATAATCTTCAATTACAATGCTGAGTTCCTATTTATACTCAACTAACTAACCAACCGGTTGCAAGTAACTAACTACTTCCTATTACAAGTAGCTAACTGTTTAACTAACTCAATGGGCCTGGAAATCCACAGCCCAACTTGGAGCACCAGCCATCCTCTTGGGCCTAGCTGATCCATCTACAATTGCAGCTTGCCTTGCTGTGCTTGCAGTTCCAATAGTCGTGTTCGTATCACATTTTCATCATATAAAAATTTTGGAGTTTGCTTTAACCAAAAATATTTACGACTTGCTTCATTAGTTACTACTATATATTTTCCATTGATTTGAAGAACAAGCGACTATGGTTTGCTCGGTACACCATGATATAGTTTTATCTCCACGATTAAATAATAGACCTATTTGAAACAGAACTCTATATGGATTATATAAACATTGTACATATGCATAAGTAATTGTTGCTATCAAAGCTGTTTAATCATTATCAGAAAATTTAACAGCTTTGGATTAAAACTTTTTAAAAAACATAATAATTACTTATCAAAATTAAACTGTTATCAACTATCACCAATTCTTAAAAATCTTCCTATTGTAATACCACTTAATAGTCTTTCTTGTACATAAACTTTGAAAGAAGTCCAGATAACTTGGATAGGGACAAAGGTTTCTACATGTATTGAATCCTGGAAAATATGTTATAGAAAAAGGGATCATATTCTCCTCTATTCCATTGCAATAGAGAGTTACAATATATGCAAGAGCGGAATATCATTACCCATGATTTTAGGACCCAAATTTGCTGCCTAAAAAATCGAAATGCTATCCGACTAACTAATAAACTAAATAAGAAAAGTACTAGAGTACTAAAATTATCTATTACAAATATTCCAAATTCAGAATAATTACAATAATTCCTAATTAATTTTAATCATTTGACTAGAAACGACAAAATCTCTGTAATTTTAGCTCACGTTAACACTCCACCTTAAGTAGGTAAAAAGATGTCTTTAACACCCAACTTGATTAGGAGCTATAGGATATTTTACTTGATACTACTTTTGTCAATATGTCTGCCAACTAATATTCATACTTGACAAAAGGTAGTTGAATTACCTTATCTCAAAATTATGTTTCACGAAATGTTTGTCAACTTCAATATATTTTGTTCAATCATATTGGACAGAGTTGAGAGATATCAATTATTGTTGTGCTATCACAAAACAACCTCATATCAGTGTTTAGTGGGAAACCAAGTTTTGTCATCAATCTTTTTCGTTATAATAACTCACATGGCCCTTTAGCAACTATTGAATTCTGCCTTTGCTCTAGACAAGGTGGATCACCTTATTTTCTTACTTCTCTGTGTAACCAAATTACCCCCCACAAATATGAACTATTCTAACGTGGATTTTTTGTTTGTGATGTTACCTGTCGAGTCTGTATACGTAAATCCTTCTACCTCCGGATGACCCTTCTTTGTAGAGAAGATACCTTTTCTAGAAGCAAACTTCAAGTATCATAGGGTTTAGTCACAATATCCATATAGTCGTCACTCAGAGTATGCATAAATTGACTCACTACACTTACTCTATATAGATGTTATATCAGAACGGGTGTCAGACAAGTAAATCAACCTTCCCACCAATCGTTGTGATCTCTCACGAAATATTTGTCACAATACATCCACATGCATGAATACTTGTCTCTTTTTTGAGACAAACCCAACAATCCTTATGATTTATTACAAAATATTTCTATCTCAATCACATAGGTTGTCTCACCCATATATTTTATTGAAAAGTTGCTAGAGAGAAACTTCTTAGTCTTATTTAAAAGATGAAGATCATTAGTTGCAAGCAAGATATCATCAACATATAGAGTTAGTAATATAAACTTGCTCCCACTGACCTTGAAATATATACACCGATCAACAGTGTTCTCTTTGAATCCGAAGGAAACAACAATATGATTGAACTTAAGTACCATTGTCTTTAAGCTTGTTTAAGTCCATATATTGATTTCTTAAGTTTGCACACCATGTGCTCTTTTCTTTGTTCGATAAACCCCATTAGTTGGTTCATGTACACATTTTCCTCTTTTCATTTTAGAAAGGAAATTTTCACATCCATTTAGAGTAACTCTAGATCATAATGAGCCACCAATTCCATAATGATTCTTAGAGAATCCTTTTTAGAAACTGGTGAAAACGTTTCTTTATAGTCAATGCTATCTTTTTGGTAAAATCCTTTGCAACTAGTTTGTCCTTGTAAGTTCACATTTGGTCTTAAAATTTGACTTACAACCAACTATCCTAAAACCTTATGGTAACTCATCAAGGTCCCAAACCTCATTTTGCTCCATAGATTTCAACTCATCTTTCATGGCATCTAACCACTTGTCACCATTTTTACTACTCATTTCTTGTGAAAACATAAATTGATCATCTTGAATACCAATTCAAATCAAACTCTTATAGATATATCATATAATCATTAGAAATAGAAAATCTCTTTTCCCTTTGAGATCTTCTTAACGTTATATGTCATGGTTCTTCTACTATGAGTTCATTTGTTATAACTTCATTATAAGTAGTGAGATCATTCATATGTTGTTCTTCATTATTATTAACCGGTTTAATAATACCAGGAATAAAAACTTTACTAGAGATACAAGTCAAGGAAACTTGCACTTTTACTTCTTGCATATCCACTATATGTGGTGTTTCACTCCTACTAACTTCAGCATCCTTAATGAACCTAGCATTTCTAGTTTCAGTAATCAATGTAGTATTATTAGGACAATAAAATCTATACTCTTTCGACTTTATGGATGACCAATGAAATAACAATTGATTATTTTTAAATCTAGTTCTTTTCTTGCTTGCGGATTGTAGTATCTATTTTTTGCCTGGCAACCCCAATCATGCAAGTGCCTTAAGCTGAGTTTCCTTCCAATCCATAGTTCAAAATGGGTCTTTAGAATTGCCTTACCAGGAAACTTATTTAAAAAGTATATGACAGACTTTAGAGCATAAGTCCACAATGAAATGGGTGAAGAAAAATTACTTAACATATTCTAACCATATCTAACAAGGTCATATTGCGCCTTTCTATCATACTATTTTGTTATGGTGTACTGAACATTGTGTATTGAGCACACATGCCTCAATTTTTTAAGGAATTTAGCAAATGGGTTCGGATATTGCCCATTTTCATCATACCTTCTATAATACTCACCACCCCTATCAAACTTGACAATTTTCACCTTTATATCTAATTTCTTTTAAACTTCATCAATGTAAATCTTTAAAGCATTTACAACTTGAGATTAATCATACTGCAAGTAGACATAACCATAATATGAAAAATCATCAATGAAGGTGATAAAATATCTTTCTTTATTGAAAGCTTTAACATCAAAAGACCAAAAACATTGATGTGTATAATTTCAAGAAGTTGAGTGCTTCTTGTGGCTTCTTCTTTGTGTTTTTTGTTTGTTTTCTTACCTTTAATATAATCCACACTAATATTTAGATTAATGAAATTTAAATTTGGAAGGATTTTGTTCTTCATCACTCTTTTCATTCTTTCTTTGGAAATATGTCCCAAAACGTTTATGCCACAAGAAAATAGAATATTCATTTGTTATAGCACGCTTAGTGCCAATATCATGATGCAGTGTCATAAGTGTTTCAACATATAAATTATCAGGGAATATTTTATATAATCAATAAGGTATCATTATCAATCAAACAATTGTGCTTGCATAAATTGAAACTACCACAACCAAATTTAGAAGAGTATCCATCTTTATTAAATTTTGAAATTGAAACTGAATTCCTAGATATACTAAGTACATAAAGAGTGTTAACTTACATTGTAAACACACACACTTGAATGTTTAATATACCTTAATGTGTTTAAAATGTTTTGTATGCAATATGATATGGATTGCTATTGATTGGATTGAGAATCCAAGTTTGTTTTATGTTCTGTCTGGACATATCCAGATACATCTTGGACAATATCCGGATACACAATATCCAGATATGATATCTGGATATCACATATCCGGATACGGGCTGTCATAAATCTGGATATTTATCGTGCAAAAGTCTTTAAATTTCAAAAACTCTTCATTTTCCCTCATTTTTTCCTCTCCATCCTATTTTGCCAGACCTAGGCTTTTCTCTGAAACCTACCCATCTCTCCAAACACTCTAGAAACCATTTCTCATCTTGATTTCTACTTTGCGAGTGTTGATTACTACATAATCTTGAGCGATTATCATCCATTCCATCGCCCGTGGCGGATCGAGAGCGTAGATCGAAGAAGGCATTTGATGTGGATGCTTCTTATTGCGACTCAGCAGTGCACCGATCGTGAAAGTAATAAAGTGTACCGGAGTACAAGATCGTTCCCACGAGGATCAGAACTTTTAAGCACTAGTTCGCTCATTGCGTCTTAGTTGGACAATCAAGAATTTAGATGAAGAGAGTTGTGATTCAAAGAACTTAAAATTAAAAACAATTAAAACCATGCAATTAAGGAAATTCATAATTAAAAGAATGAATGAAGATGATGTTTGATTAGAATTTAAAACAAGCGTAGTTAATGTTTCGACTTCCCCCAATATCCTCAATATGTTATGAATTAAATAGCCAAGAATATGTTTCTTAATATATTGCCAATCAATTCTATCTGAGTTAATTACGGCTCAATTCCTTGTTACCATAAATGTATGTAATCTTGAAAGAACTCTAGTTCCCCAATTATTCCCTAAGAAAACATGCATTAAGATTAAGAATTACAAGATTGCATAATTACCTTATGCCTATTCCTAGATCACAAGGATTATGATAAATTATCAAGTCAGGGTTCATGCACCAACATCCCTATTGTCATACAATTCCCCAAAATCATTCTATAAGGAACAAACTCATAGAAAGCATTAAAGACAGATAATCTATTCAATTATAAAAAGAACAGGATTCAGAGACAATTTAATTCATAAACATAAAGATTCAATTGTGTTCCATCTACCCTTAACTACATAAAAGACTACTCAAGCATACTGAATTGAAAAGAAATAATAAAGAAAAGAGAGCCCCAAGCCTCCATTGGTGTGATGTTGACTTGGTTCCTCAGTGTTCTAGCGCTCTGCAACAGGATTCCTCCTTGGAGTATGAATGGGGATAAATGAATTTCTGAATTTGGTTCTGATCCCAAGCTCTTTATTTATAGCCATTGGAGGTTGTATCCTTCATTGCATCATCTCTTGCCGTATCCATATTAGATTTGTAATTGATTCTCCAATTGTTTCCTTTTTGCAATTAATATCTTGTGGATTGGTTGAGAGATTTGAGCTTTTGAATCTTCTTATAATCTTCCTTCAATCTTCTCACGAATCAGCTTTGATATGTTTCCGCTTTAGTTCCATCTCATAATAGGACAAATCCTTATTAAATCTCAGCAAATCTTAGTGAATCTTTGTTGTCTGGAACGTGCTTGGGCGCTCAAGCGTGCTGTTGGCCGCTTGAGCGTGCCAAGTTATTGCAGTTTTGCTGTTGCTGTCTTCCTGAGTGCGCTCGAGCGTGCTCCTCGAGTCTGAATTTTTGTATTCTTGGGCGCTTGAGCGTGCTGTTGGGCGCTTGAGCGCCCTAGATTGCCCAGTTTGGCTGTTTTTCCTGCTTCCAAACGCTCGAGCGTCCTCTTGTGCGTTTGAGTATGCTTTCCTGGACCTTGAATTGTAATATTTTGGTTTCCTTTGATCCATATTGAGCCGTTACTTCTTCGTCATGATTTCTTTAGCACTTTTAGCACCAATTCTTGTGGTTTTACCTTCAAAATGCAAATATTATCAAAACGTCAGCTCAATTTCCTATCTTATGACTTAAATGTATTAAAACCTTGAATTCCATGCATCCTGCTAGATAATTCTTGTACAATTTAGCCTAAAAACATGTTAAACCAAAGGTTTATCAAACATTCCCAGATTTGAATATTGTTTTCCTCAACAATCAATCAGAATAAGACTAAAGGAATAGGGAGTAGGAATCTCAATAGCATGGAATTTGACAGGAAGGATTCATGAGAGACCTGATTACAGAGCATTCAGACTCTAGATATTAATGCATCAATCAACAAGATTCATATTTCATCAGTTAAAAGCTGCAACAAAATTTCTTAAGACCAAGAATAAAGAGAATTTACTGAAACACTCCCTCACTAGGAATTCATTTCATCCACACTCAACTGAATCAACACTACCATAGGCTTGATTATATTCTCGCTCTCCATAGTATTGTGACATATCTCATAGATCAAGAGGTCTTTCTTAGGGTTATAACTTGGCCTGGCTAAAGGAAGGAAAATTTTGAGAAGGAGCTGCAAGATTAAAATTCAGATTTCGAAGAGGAACTTATGCACTTGTTTACTTTTTGTAAACACTTTCTTTCTTCTTTTCGGTCCATTCTTTTTCTTTTTCTTTTGAACTTTCTCTTGTTTGTCGTTCTCTTCCTCAGAACAATTTTTCTTTCTTTCTTTTCACTTTGCTTCCTGAGGATTTTTCCTTTTCTTTATTTCTTTCTTTCTCATTCCACTCAACCTTATTTCCTTGGCTTTTGCCTTTTTCCCTGTTCTTCCACAATTTATATCATTAACAACTAACACATTTTTCTCAATTTAATCTGAAATTTCAATCTCAATTAAGGTGAGGAGATTATGTGGAAAGTGGCTTAATCATCTTTATGGGTTTTCAAAGAATAAACAAGCCTAGGCTCAAAGGGATTAAACTAAGGAATATCAACAAGGGTTGGCTATTTGGCCATCTAGTTTACAGGAAGAACATGCCCCAATCATATCTATAAAATATATCACATACTAATTCAAGTAGCCGGAGAATCTCATCCTCCCGCTCCCAAGTAGCCTCTTCAGGCGTGCGGCCTTCCCACTGTATCTTCAGCATGGGAATGACTTTACTTCTCAACTTCTTTTCACTGCGGTCCAGTATTTCAATAGGACCAATGGGAGTCTTCAAATTCTCCCGGATTTCAATATTATCCGGTATCACAACATGTGATTCATCCGGAACATATCGCCGCAACTGCGAAACATGGAAGACATCATGTAAATTGGACAATTGTGGGGGCAAGGCAAGCTGATAGGCCACCAATCCTACTCTTTTCATAATTTGATACGGCCCAATGAAACGAGGACTCAGCTTCCTCACACCCAAAGCACGGCCGACACCTGTGACCGGAGATAACCGAACGAATACATGGTCACCTTCTTCGAATTCAAGCGGCCTATGCTTATTATCATAATAACTTTTCTGCCTATTCTGTGCCTGTTTCAGTTTTTCTCTGATCATTTCAATTTGCACCGTGGTCTCCTGCACAAAATCCGAACCAAATCTCTCTTTGTCACCTACCTCAGTCCAGCAAGTAGGAGTACGACATCTCCGTCCATACAACGCCTCATACGGTGCCATACCCAGACTGGAGTGAAAACTGTTATTATATGAGAATTCAACCAGTGGCAAATACCGATCCTAAGCAGAACCCTGCTCCAGGGTGCAAGCTCTCAGCATATCCTCAAGTGTCTGTATGGTCCTCTCAGTCTGACCATCAGTCTGCGGGTGATACGCAGTGCTCAGCCTTAGCTGGGTGCCAAAAGCCTGCTGCAAAGCTCCCCAAAAATGAGAAGTGAATTTCGGGTCCCGGTCACTAACAATGCTAACCGGTATCCCGTGGAGCCATACAATCTCACTAACATACAACTTTGCCAATCTCTCTGTGGTGAAATCCACTCGTACTGGTAGAAAGTGTGCAAACTTCGTAAGTCTGTCCACAATAACCCAAATCGAATCATAACCAGCCTGAGTCCGAGGCAATCCAACAACAAAATCCATAGAGATGCTCTCCCATTTCCACTATGGTATATCTAACGGCTGAAGTAACCCTGCCGGTTTCTGATGTTCTATTTTAACCTTTTGACAAATCAAGCACCTTAACACATATTCAGCCACATCCTTCTTCATTCCTGGCCACCAAAACTTAGTTTTCAGATCTTGGTACATTTTTGTGGCACCTGGGTGGACAGCATATTGACCCTTATGGGCCTCAACCATTACCTCCTCTGCTAATTCCTTGGGCACAAAAATCCTGTCCTGATACAATAACAATCCCTGCACATTCACAGATATTCCACTCTGCCCTTTCAAATACTTGACACTGTCGTTCCGTACCTGTGTTTCTTTAATCTTCTCGTATAATTCATTTTCCACCCGACAGCTCTCATGCAACCCATCTTCGACCCGTGTATTCCAGAATTCATCCACACTCCCAATAAATACATCTGTTAGCTTCAAGTCACGGAATTGTTCAATTAATTCATTATCCCTCAACATCAACTGGGACACGCTGACAGACTTCCTACTCAATGCATCCGCTACCACATTTGCCTTACCCGGATGGTATTTCAACTCAAAGTCATAATCTTTTAGAAATTCAACCCATCTTCGTTGTCTCATATTCAGTTCTTTCTGATCAAACAGATACTTTAGACTCTTGTGATCACTGAACACAGCAAATTTCATCCCATACAGAAAATGCCTCCAAAATTTTAAGGCAAATACTATGGCAGCAAGCTCCAAATCGTGTGTCGGATAATTCTCTTCATGAGGCCTCAACTGCCTCGAAGCGTAAGCAACCACTCTCCTTTCTTGCATCAGCACACACCCCAAACCTTTCTTGGAAGCATCACAGTATAATTCAAACTCACCTTCCAGATCGGGGAGGGTCAACACAGAAGCAGTAGTCAATTTCTCTTTAAGGCCTAGAAAACACCTCTCACACTCCTGGGTCCATGCAAAAGGAGTATCCTTTCGAGTCAATGGCAGTACCATTGTAGAAAACCCCTCAATAAAACTCCGATAATACCCAGCAAGACCCAGAAAGCTGCGGATTTCAGTAACAGTCTTTGGTCGTTCCTAATACATAACAACATCAATCTTATTTGGATCAACTGCAACACCCCTCTCAGAAATAACATGACCCATAAATTGTATCTCAGATAACCAGAATTCACATTTCGACGGCTTCGCATACAACTTTTTATCCTTTAATACCTGTAACACCGTCCTCAAATGCTCACCATGCTCCTTTCTGCTCTTAGAGTAAATTAAGATGTCGTCGATGAACACAATCACAAACGGATCCAAATACGGCTTAAAAATACGATTCATGTAGTCCATGAACACTGCCGGGGCATTTGTAAGCCCAAAAGGAATCACCTGATACTCGTAGTGTCCATATCTAGAACGAAAGGCCGTTTTAGGCACATCCTCCGGCCTAATCCGAATCTGATGGTATCCGGACCGGAGATCAATCTTTGAAAGCACACAGGCACCCCTCAACTAATCCAACAAGTCATCAATACGCGGCAATGGGTACCTGTTCTTAACCGTAACTTTATTCAACTTCCGGTAGTCAGTACACAGTCTCATGCTTTCATCCTTCTTTTTCACAAAGATTACCGGTGCTCCCCACGGAGACACACTCGGCCTAATAAAATCCTTTGCTGACAGTTCCTCAATATGTTTCTTCAACTCAGCCAACTCAAGTGGCGCCATCCGGTACGGAGCCAATGAAATAGGCCCCACACCAGGCAACAATTCAATAGAAAATTCAATCTCCCTTTCAGGTGGAAATTCCGGTATCTCATCAGGGAATACCTCCACAAACTCATTAACCACCAGAATCGTAGAAATTTCAATCTCTTTACCACCCACCAATCCACCCAAGAAAATATAACCCTGATCCCCCGCCTTCAAGGATTTAACAGCTTGACACATAGACAAAAAGGGAGACGGAGTAACCGAGGGCTTCTCGTGAGACAACACCAACATCTTGCCACAGCAATCAATCATTGCGCAGTTTTGAGACAACCAATCCATGCCCAATATCAAATTAACGGAAGCCAGGGGCAAGATAATTAGATCAATAGTGTAGCCCCTGCCTTCGTAGACAAACCCGACTTCTTTGCAAATGAAGGAGGAATCACTAACCTCTCCTGTAGCCGTAGTAATACGCATAGGGGGAATCATTCGCGATACTTTTAATCCCAACCCCTTAGCAACATATTCCGCCACGAACGAATGCGTAGCTCCAGTATCAAACAACACAGACAAATCAACATTAGAAATTAAAATTATACCTTTTACCAAGTTCGGGGCCTTTTCAGTATGTTGTGCAGTTGTAGTATACACCCTTCCAACTGTAGGGATAGCTGCAGTAGTAGTAGTAGTCGGTAAAGCCTGCAGATTCGTAGCCTGTCCCGCAGTAGGAGTATAAGATGCCCAGGCCTGCAGATTCGCAGCCTGTCCAGCAGAAGATGGACAAATTCTAGCAAAATGGCCTGTCTGACCACATTTAAAACAAGCCCCCGGGCCAGCACCACATACACCTCTGTGGTATTTCTTGCACTTCCCACACTGTGGGGTATAATATTTATCGACAGTTCCACCGCCCGGGGCTCCACTCTTCTTAAATTGACCGGGAGGCTGCCTTACTTGTAACCCCCTACCCCTGTTGTTATTGTGATGGTATCCACCTCTATTACTATTTCCAGAAGGACCAGCCGTCCTCTTGTTCTCTTGCTCTTTTGCGGAATTAGATTTTGGATATCTACCATAAACAGTCTCAACCCTCTTACATTGGGTCACAAGAGCAAAATTTCTCACTGCCGTATTTGACATCCTCTTGGCAATCTTTTCACTCAGCCCTCTTTGGAATTTTGCAGATAAAAACTCGGGCGTAGGTAGAGTACCTCCATAATTGGCAAACTTGACCAATTCATTGAATTTAGCCACATAAGCATCCACAGACATTGACCCTTGCACAAACTTCTCAAACTCTCCTTGTTTAGCCTCTCTTACATCATGGGGAAAGTATTCTTCATGAAATAGGCCCTCAAACATGGCCCACGAGATCACTTCACCCTGAACAACATAAGGACGAGAAACGGTGTCCCACCATTATTGGGCATCACCCTCCAACATATACACATAATATAATAACTTCTGCGGATCTTGGCACCTCATCACCTGGAAGACCTTATCCATTCCCCTCAGCCAAGTAATAACCTCCTTCGGGTCCTTTGACCCCAGAAACACGGGTGGTTTGTGTTTCCTAAACGATATGAGCCTTCGCTCATCAGCAGTATCATCAACAACTCGCTCAGCAGCCCCAGTGGACTGAACAACAGAAGAAGGATCAACAGAAGGTTGCGGAACATATGTAGGGTCCGTAGTATGGCGGCTAGCTTCACCAGTGTGGTGACTAGCTCCACTCTCCCCCTGTTGAGAAGTAACAGAAGGCGTAGGTGTATGTGTCACCGTAGCCGTATGTGGAGGAGAATCATCCCTCCTATGACGATCTCTATCAGCCCTCATCTCATTCATGAAGGAAGTCATCATATCCTGATTGTTTTTCATTAGGTTTTCAGTCATGGTTCGATTCGCGGCCGTTTCCGCCTGCAGAGCATCAAGAACTGCAGTAATCGGATCAGGCGGCTGAGGATCTGCACCTCGTGTCCCACGGCGACCACGAGCCCTCCTCATGATATCTGTACATGTAACACAAAGGAATGAGCTGATCAGACTCACACTGAGAAATCACATATACATAAATCATAAAGAGTTCACGGATAGCTATGCAACACCATATACAGTTAGACATAATCAGAGTCCCCCACAAAACTGCTCTGATACCATAAAATGTAACAGCCCGTTACGTACCGGTAATTTTATCATTGCATATGGTATTAAGCGCAGTTACAATCACAGTAATTGAGTTAATTAAATTACGGGTAAACTTTTCCTTTATTATATTCCTTTCTTTAAACATTAACCATTTCCGTAATCAATTAAAACAACGCCATAAATTGTAAATGCAAAACTCGCGGAAGCTTAAAAACTCACAAAACCTAATCCCTCTAAGAAACACCATTGGTTTTAGTTGTTTTTAAAACACAATTTTGAACTTCAACACAGTGGTAATCGATTACCATGTTTGAGGTAATCGATTACCCAAGGTTACTGTAGAAGTCAGAACCTCAAATTGGGCTCCCCTGTTTTCTGGTAATCGATTACCAGAGATTGGTAATCGATTACTGAACTAGGTAATCGATTACCAATGCTCTGGTAATCGATTACTTTGAAGACAGAAGCTCAATTTTTCGTCCTCTGTTTTCGGTAATCGATTACCAGTGAAAAGTAATCGATTACTATGCAGTAAAAGTGACAGATGACAGCTTTTAAGACCCAAAATGGGTTGTCTAACTTACTCCTAACCCATTGCTACTTCACATACACTTTACACATGTCCTAATGTAGGCTCTAGGCCCTTCCATCATGCATATTCATTAATCCATGCATCAATTACAATGTTCTCAATATCATAGCCATTTACACATAGAATGGTCTATATACAACATGAGTTTCCCAATGCCTCAAATACACATAGGTGGCCATGGACAAGTCCCACGCTCACACAAAATGCGAATAGAAACAAGAGGCATAATGTAAATTCAATACAAAGGACTTAGGATATAATCATGAACATCACAAAAGCATGGAAACCCCCCTCATGCAATATGTTCATAATCTAAGTCCCAAAATGATAACTAAATACTATGTGCATCATATATGCTCCTCCAAAATACCATGTACTCCATATGCACCACATGCTACTGCCATCCACTAAATGGGCTTCTTGCCCGAAGCTCCTCCGTGCTCATAATGTCCTGAAACAATGTCCCCAACGTGGGGTGAGATATACATATATATCTCAGTAAACCAAGGGTACTAGAGGATCACTCCACCCCATGGCTCACTCAAAGTGCTACAAATGATATCATGTAAAAATGCATGCATACAAAATCACAAACAACTGGGCACACCCAAGAACATCCTCATTAGGATTCCGTTCGAGGGCCCCATCATATAACTCCCGGGAATCTTCCTGGTGCCTCTCCCATGGTTGAGACGACCCCATGGCAAAACCCAACTGGAACTCCTCATGAGACCTATCCAGCGGAAGTCCCACGTTTGGATCATCCTGGTACCACTCCCAGAGTCGGTTCCACGGCAAAACCCGACCGGAATCCCCAAAGGATATCTCCAACGGAAGTCCAAACCAACACACATTTACTGGCCAGATTTCACAAACAATGCACACAAACAGTAATGATGCATGAACATACATTTTCCACATCACATCATACAACACAACATCCAACCACAACATTCCACTAGGTGTGGTGGAGCACACAAGGGACTAAACCCCAGTTCCAAGGGTTTACCTCAACTCCAAGCTCAAGGCTCCAACGTACGCTCCGAGCTCAATCTTCCACTATCGCGTCCGAGAGAGGTAACCTAAATGATCAACAAATGACCATTAAACATATGCAAACAATTCATCAATTTCACACAATTACAAACCAACCTATAATCACTTAGGCCTAATGGCCCATTCCCATCTAATTCAATTATCTTAACTCCTTGACTCATCAAAGTGATTCATCAACCCCACCATTATACACTTAATCCACATCCATTGCCTAAACCATGTTTTCACATCATTTTTCCTACCAACTACCTATGGTTCGAATTCATCAAAGGAACACCCCTCAAGGTTTTCAATCCAATTCAACAATTATACATGTCATAAAATCCTATTATTAACCTATGCAATACACAATCATGCCATTTTCACACAACTAATTTCCAGATTTCATGACACTTGATTTATTTTCCTAAGTTAAATCATCATTTTCACTTAGAATTTTCATAGCATTTCTAGCTCAATCATATCATTCTAAGACACTATCGTCTCATGCAATTTTTCCATTTGAGCTTCCAATCATCATAAATCAACAAACCCAAACATATGGTTCATAAATTTGATCTATGAAATCACTCATAAAAACCATGTAAATATACTCACAATCAATGCTAGACTCTCCACCAAGGCTTCTCCAAGCAACTAGAGGTCCAATGCCTCCATGAACATCATCTTTTCCAATCCCTCAAAACTGACCTAAGCTAAACACTCACCAAAGGAGCGATTTCAAGGCTAGGGGATATCACCAATGGCTTTAGAATGGGTTTTCCATTTGATTTCAACACCAAAATCAAAGGATTTGGCCAAGAAATGGTGGTTTTGGATGAAAAGCTCTCAAATCTTCAATGGAAGGAAAACACACGCAGGGAAGGAGAAAAGAGAGAGAAGGATCGTGTGGTTAGTGAGAAAATGAGGGAACTTAAGTGGATTTTGGTTCTGCGGGTCCCACACGCGATTTAACTTTAATGAAACCTCTACTTTAAACCACAATTTCATAAACTACGTATTTTTCTCGTTCATGTCATATTTTTGTCTCCTAAAAATACTGATCAAAATTTCACGCCTATCGGTACAATTATACCGCAGTATTTTATACCAGAAAATCACTTATTCATCAAAATTTCAGAAACTTGCCTATCCTCGATTTTTCGTTCTGAATCCATTTCCGGCCTTATTTTCACCATTTGAGACCTTCTACTCGATTTTTCATGCCTAGGGATACGTGTTTGGTAAATTACTATTTTGCCCTTCTTATTTATTTGACCCTAATATCTGGATTTTCACTAATCCTAACCTTTTAAGCGACATTATCATCTATAAATATACATTTAGCAATACGAGGTGTTATAATTCCCATATTTGAATATTGATGTCCTCAACAATCAATCAGAATAAGACTAAGGGAATAGGGAGTAGGAATCTCAATAGCATGGAATTTGACAGGAAAGATTCATCAGAGACATGATTACAGAGCATTCAGACTCTAGAAATTAATGCATCAATCAACAAGATTCATATTTCATCAGTTAAAAGCTGCAACAAAATTTCTTAAGATCAAGAATAAAGAGAATTTACTGAAACACTCCCTCACTAGGAATTCATTTCATCCACACTCAACTGTTTAGAGGGTTGGTGTTTCACTCGTTTCCCACTGAATCAACACTACCATAGGCTTGATTATATTCTCGCTCTCCATAGTATTGTGACATATCTCATAGATCAAGAGGTTTTTCTTAGGGTTATAACTTGGCCTGGCTAAAGGAAGGAAAATTTTGAGAAGGAGCTGTAAGATTAAAATTCAGATTTCGAAGAGGAACTTATGCACTTGTTTACTTTTTGTAAACACTTTCTTTATTCTTTTCGGTCCATTCTTTTTCTTTTTCTTTTGAACTTTCTCTTATTTGTCGTTCTCTTCCTCAGAACAATTTTTCTTTCTTTCTTTTCACTTTGCCTCCTGAGGATTTTTCCTTTTCTTTATTTCTTTATTTCTTATTCCACTCAACCTTACTTCCTTGGCTTTTGCCTTTTTCCCTGTTCTTTCACAATTTATATCATTAACAACTAACACCTTTTTCTCAATTTAATCTGAAATTTCAATCTCAATTAAGGTGAGGAGAGTATATGGAAAGTGGCTTAATCATCTTTATGGGTTTTCAAAGGATAAACAGGCCTAGGCTCAAAGGGGTTAAACTAAGGAATATCAGCAAGGGTTGGCTATTTGGCCATCTAGTTTAAAGGAAGAACATGCCCCAATCATATTTATAAAATATATCACATACTAATTCAAGCAAGAAACAAATTTTTATACACTCAAAGTATTTGGATTCTGGTTTCTTCAATATTCAAGGGTTTGATATCCCTCAGATACTTGATGTAGTAGAGCTGCTCAAGTTTACCGAGCTTCATTGTCAGTACTTTGAGGTTCTTGTTAGAGCTTTTTACAAGAACCTGGTCTATTCCAACCATACACTGACTTCTCGGGTAAAGACAGATTTTATAGAGGTTACTCCAGAGGATTAGGGGGAGCTCATCAGTTATATCTTCTAGATTGGTGAGGATGAGGTAACAAATGATACACCTCTTACTTTTGATGGTATCTAATTTTCTGATTTTGATTCATTTTTTCGGGATGAGTTTGTGAGCACCATTATCCATCCTCATACTTCTCGTAACAACTTGACCAGATTTTCTGTCAAGAAGTTGTCTATCTCTTCACGTATTCTACACTATGTCATTACTCATATAGTTATTATTAGGCATTCCAATTATGCTATTTATAACACCTCACAATTTTAAATCAAGTAATTAAAATATTAAGTGAGCAATCAAGTGATGGATTAGTGAAAATCCTAAAGATTAGGCCAAAATACAAAGAAAGGGCAAAATGGTAATTAGCCAACACGCAACCCTAGGAAGATAAAAATTGAGTAGAAGGTCTCATATGGTAAAAATAACCCTCGAAATGGGTTCAGAACGAAAAATTGAGTGGATAGGCAAGTTTCAGAAAAATCAATGAATAGTATTTTTCGCGGGTAAAAATACCGCGTTACGATTGCACCGTAAAACGTGCCAGTGGAATTTTGAGCTCTAGGTTTCAAATATGAGTTACAAATGGTCTAATGAATTAGGAAATATGATTGTTGATGAAATTTGATGAAAGTAAGTCATTTTAGGGAAACGTGCCAACGACGCGCGCGATAGCTTAGAACAATGTTTTCTCCGAACGAATGGAGGACTCTGAATTCATCTGATCAAGCCTAATTAAAGTGGAATAGTTAATGTTAAAAATTAGAGTTTAGCGATAGCTTATGACTTTGAATTTATGGATGTTTAGTGAGAGTTTTGACGCGTTTTGAATCGCGTGAGGTGGCGTGGGACCCACCCCACTTGAAAGTCACTTAAGCCACCTCATCCTCTCCACTATTCATCATCTCCTCACTCCCTCTTCTTCCTAAAACCCGAGCCATCAGCCCCCTCCCCCTTCTCCATGAAAATTTTTCTTCCCTCCATTAATCACTCAAATGCTAACCAAATCCAACAAAGTTTAACTTGAAATTTGTTGGAAATTGTCTTCCAAAGCCATTGGTGGCCTTGTTGAGCCGTGAAAGTGAGAGGATTTTGAGATCTTTCCCCTCAAATTCCGCGGCTCACATTGAAGTTTGGGTGTTCATGGAGTTTTCAAATGCTCCAATGGTGGAGTATACTTAGGAGGAGTCATTTGCCTTGCATTTGGGTGAGTTATTTCAACATTTCAATGGTTGATTTGTGATTTATGTTTATGAACCCTAAAAGAGGGATTTTATGATGTGTTGTGTTGAGAGCTCAAATGGAAAATGTCTATTAGATGATAAT
Organism: Gastrolobium bilobum; assembly: GCF_033153095.1. Lineage (NCBI taxonomy): Eukaryota > Viridiplantae > Streptophyta > Magnoliopsida > Fabales > Fabaceae > Gastrolobium > Gastrolobium bilobum. The sequence goes on along the minus strand of NW_026895361.1, from coordinate 105,230 downwards.
GCCTTAGAATGATGTATTAATGCTAGAAACGCAATGAAAATTTTAGGTGAAATGTGATGATTTTTAACTTAGAATAATTTGATGGTCATGACATGAAATTTTAGAAAAATGTGTTGTGATGTTGATAATGAGTTGTTGTATGAAAGAATGATGATATAATGTGATTGGTTGAGTTGAGGAATGATTGAAAATGGAAGGAAATCCTTTGGGATTCCCTAGGGTATAATTCGGCCATTATGGGAAAAATTGAGGAATTCATGTTGAAAAATGATTTGGATGATGATTTGTGTAGTTATATGGTGCTTAGATGGGTTGTGTTGTGGTTGGAAAGTGTTCGAATCAATGGGAAAAGTGAATTGTGTTTAGAGACCTAAATGAGCCTAAAGTTAAATATTTCGCAAAACGATGCGTAAATGTCGTAAAACGAAAAAACGGCGATTGAACTAGCCTCTAAACAACCTAAGGGAGTGTTATAAAATGAGAAAGAAAATTTAGAAAAATAAATCCCCAATTAACACCTATATGGCCGAACCTCCAAGGGAAAAAGGGGAGATTTTGCGGTTTTCGCGTTCTTATGTAATTCGACGCGAAAATGACGAACCGGCACTAGAATTGGCCTATTGACAACCTTATGAGACGTAACAAAATGAGAAAGAAAATTTAGAAAAATAAATCTCAAATTTACACTTCAATGGCCGAACCATCAAGGGAGGATGGGGAGGATTTTTGTGATTTTGCGTTTTGATAATATTTGACGCGTACTGATGGATGTACGTAATTGTATAGGTTGTCGTACGTTGACTTGAATCCCGAAACTTGAATCTGGGAGTTACCCTTGGTCTTGGACCAAGTGGATTGAGGTATGTATTTAGTTCAATGCATGTATAATTGTAAATTAGCATGTATTGTTTGAATTATAGGAGATTGGGAATGTCCTCTGTGTGGGCATTCCGCTGTGTACCAAGTTGAGGGATAAGCTACTGCGGAGCTAGTGAGGAAACTACTTAAGGTAACCTCTTGGTACTGGGGCTTGTTCCCCTTTTCTGTTCCACATTGCCAGTTGATGGCAACGGTAGGAAATGTGTATGAATCGTATAGAACACATGAGCATGCATGCATTATTGCTATGGGTACTGTGGTACCGAGTCTCTGGCCAGTAGACAGTTTTATTAGCCTTCGGGCAGTTTCGGACTTCCGCTTGATAGGTCTCCAGGAGGGAGTTCCAGTTGACTGCGTGTCATGGTGTGTGATCTGGGTAGGAGCACACTAGGAATGTCTTTGGCGTTTTGGTTGGTTTGGGCATCATGGTTGTGGTTTCTGTGAACACACCTTGGATGATATCCATAGGCTTATATATGCCCAAGGCGTACGTGGAATTGGGGTTACCATCCCGTATCGTCGTAGTTTGTTTCTTTATATTCCTCATTTCTCTAAATCCCTTGCTATATCCCGTTTTCAAAGTGGTTGTTTTATTCTATTAATATGCATCGAAGTGAACCATTGGGTGGAGTTTTCTCCAGAACCTCTTGGTTACTGAGATATATTCGTATATCTCACCCCGTCTCGGGGCATTTATTTCAGGAGGTGGCAGTGGAGCAGGAGCAGCGGGCAAGAGGCCCGCAGAGTGAGCAGAGGAGTGCTTTATATTTTGCATTTTGTTGGCCGTGTGGCCTAGGCTAGACTTAGGGCATGAACATCTCATATGTATGTAGTATGAGCTTCATTAGCATATTTGTTCATGCCATTTTGCCTAAGTCTAGTAGTTATGTATTTGGTTATGTTGTCATTTGAATTTAAGTTGTAATATTGGAAGAATGTAAGTTGAAGTTTAAGTTTCAAGTTGTAAGTTGTAAAGCAATATTGTAATCGTATTGATGCATGACTATTTATGATGGAAGGGCCTTAGGCCAATTTTAGGGTATGATTACATGTATGATTAAAATATGCATGAAAAAGGTGTTAGTGATTGCAACTACTTAAGAATGATTGATATGAACTATATGCCTAATGACTATAAACTGGATTGGGTTGTAAGTGCCCCAAGGCGTTGTTGGTCCTTGTGTGTGCCACCCATTGGATTATTACTGTATTATCATGTGTTTATTAGGTACATTTGAGGTTTAAATGATCGTTTACAATTTTGGGATTATTGGAAAAACAAAGGAAACTCTGGCGAAATTTCTGTAGAATTGGCAGATTTTAGGCGAACTTCGGGAGAGCATATCTCCCTCCGTAGAGGTCCTATAGGGACGTGCCATACTCCATTTTGAAGGTTGAGATGTCCTCTACCTTGTGTCAAAATTTGAGGAAATTATGGGTTGATCTTCGGCCTGGAAAAAATGGAGGAACCCAGACTGCTCATGTGCCACTGCACCTGAGGCAGATTCTGGACCGGATTGGGAAATTAATTCCCACTTTGTTTCTCAGGAAAATTAAGCGTGTGATATATCAAAATGAAGTTTGAGATGTCTAGTTTGTAAGATAAAAATTTGAGAGAAAATGGTTGAATGGATTGAGTGCAGTAATTCGAGTAATGTGAGTGGTTTGGAGCTGTTTTTGGGGTTGTTTGGCTAATTGCTTATCCAACTTCAAACGGCGATAACCGGAGCTAATGAGCTACGAATTGAGCATATGATAGCTTGTTGAAAAGGGAATTAAGTAAGACAAAGATATAATCTAAGAAGAGAGTTTGGTTGCGATCGGTTTGATCGCAGAAAAATTTAGAGTGAATGTTCGAATTGGTAAAAACGTAAAGTTTGGAAATTGGCTAAGTGAGTTTATGGGAACTCCTTAGTAACTTATAATAAGTAATGTGAGTTATAAAAATAGTTTAAATAAGTCTTCCGCAAGAGTTTACGGTTACGGTCACAACTTTTAATTATTACGCCTTTTATGTTTTAAATGCTCGCGTAATAATCGGAAAAAGTTTATTCGCATTTTTATAAATGAACTGTTGTGATTGTAACTGCGCTTAATATCATAATTGATGTTAACAATACCGGTGTACAACGGGCTGTTACACTATTATTCAGGAGAGTGATATATTCATCATGTGGGCCATCAGTCAGTAGATTCCTATTGATTAGCGCCACACTTTCTGTTGTCAAATGCAAGTTGCATTTTATGATCCTACTACTCATCTTCCATACCTCATACTCGTTCAGCGAATTAGGGAATTAAAGGGGGTTTCTATAATAGCTCGTTATGTACCGATATTTTTAACATTGATTATGATATTAAGCGCAGTTACAACCACAACAGTTCATTTATAAAAATACGAATAAATTTTTTCTTTTTCATTACGCGAGCATTTAAAACAATAATAAAACGTAAGGAGTAAAAGCTGTGATCATAACTGAAACTAAATGCGGAATAATTAAAACAATTGCCTAACTATCATATAATACTTCTCTCAATTCACTAAGGGGTTTCCATAAACCCACTTAGCATAAATCTCACTTTTACGATTTTTACACAACTGAACATGATTCAGTAATCTGGATATTGTGAGAGATTTGCATGCTATGAATCTCCCATCATTTAGTACGTTATTGTAGACTTAATTATTTTTCCAACAAGCTATCCCACGCTCCATAAAGTTTTAGTTTGCTCTGGTTATCATCGTTTGAAGTTGGACAATCAAATTTGCCAGCCAACCTTAAACAGGGTTCCAAATAGCCTCTACTCTTTCAATGATTCCGGACAAACTAATTTACCAATTTATCTCAAATTTTTATACTGTAAACTATACACATCAATATTCAAGTTGACATATCATGCGCCTAATTTGACCAAGAATTGTGGTGGGAATCAATTCCCCAAAAACAGCACCCGACAGCCCCATGTACAGGGCACCTCGGAACAGTCCTCACTCTTCTGCCTATACAGGTCTGCGTACAACTCCAATGGCTACCAAATTTTGACACAACATAGTTGGCATCTCAATCTTAAAAATGGTGAGTGGCAAGTCCCTATTGGACTTCTGAGGAGGGGTATATGCTCTCCCAAAATTCACCCAAAATCTGCCATTTTCTAGGAAATTCGATGGCATCTCCTTTGTTTATTCAACCTATCCCACTTTATCAAAAGTGTGTTAACTATCATCAATGGTTCCTAATAGACATGGGTGCACTCAAGGACCAGCAATGCCTTGGTGCTCTTACAACCCATCACAATTTATATCAATTTACTCAATTTACATCTCATTACTTACATTATAAAACTTAAACCATTTCATTCACTTTGGTCCACTTGCATGCATTTTTTAAACATACACATATTCATAACCTAAAATAGGCCTATTTCCCTTTCATCATATAGCATGCTTCAATATTATACAAGGTCCAATATTACAATTACAAGCCTCCAATTACAACAGAATACAATAATCATTCAATTACAACATAATGAAATAACCTCAAATAAAGCATAACAAATGTACAACTAGACTTAGGCAAAAAGATGGCATGAACAAATATGATAATATGCATAAACCTAACTCCATATACAATGTTCATGCCCTAAGTCTAGCCTAGGCCAAGTGGCCTCAAAATGCAAAACACTGTTTGTATCCACATGCTCATCCTACGGGCCTCTTGCCCACAGCTCCTGCTCCACTGGTACTACCTGAAATAAAGTCCCAAAAATGGTGTGAGATATACGAAGATATCTCAGTAACCCAGAGGTTCTGGAGATTACTCTGCCCAATGGCTCACTCAGATGTAAATCAATACTATATTACAATAACCAAAGAGGGGTAAAGCAAGGAATTTAGTGAAGTAGGGATGTGTAGGGAGTAAAAATACGATGAAGCTGGAATGGTCGATGCCAAAGCCACACAACATCCGGTCTATTGGCCTCGGCATATAGCCTACGGGTTCTCATACAAGGAAGTGTTCCAAAAACATCAACAAAGGCACCTTCCATCCATATACACCCGAGACTTTCCTAGAGTGCTCCTCAATGGATGACACCCCATGACCCCAGGTCAACTAGAACTCCCTTACGAAGACCTATCCAGAGAAAGTCCGTAACGCCCGAAGGCAACAGTCTACTGGCCAGAGGCACAATACATCCTATGTACCCACTATACATACATATATGCATGAACATGTTATAATACACTATCAACATACACCTCCAACCACTACCCCCAAGGGGCATGATGGAGCACAAACGAGGACTAACCCCAGTACCAAGGGATTACCTGATGGACGCTCCCTCTCTAGGTAGCTCCAATTTACAATACCACCTAGCTTGGTCCAACCAGATATGCCTACACATAGGTCATTCCTATTTCAATTACAACCACATAATAGCATATACATTATTATTCAATTGCTCATGCATCTTTACATAATCACTTACCACTATCCCTTTGGTCAAGGACCAAAGGCAACCCACCAAGCTCACTATTCCAAGTTTACGTCCGTGGGAGGCAACCTACAATGATCACACAAGGATCATCAATACAAGGTGCAACCAATCAAAATTCAAGCACCACAATCTCCCCCCTCCCCACATATTCATAATTATCAAACTATGTTCTTAATTTCATTTCAAGGTTCCTATAGCTTCACAAGCTCAACCCAACACCCATTCAAGAACTTAATTCCATTCCATTTTCACCAGAAATCATATTTCCTAGTTCTATGTACCATTTATAACTTATTTCTAAATCTAGAGCTCAAAATTCATTTGGCACATTTTACGATGCAACTGTATCGCGATATTTTTACCTGATAAAAACACTATTCACCAAATTTCTAGAAACTTGTCTAACCACTCAATTTTTCATTCTGGACATATTTCTAGGGTTAGTTTTCCTATTTGAAACATTCTATTCAATTTTTTTTCTTAGGGTTACGTGTTTGTCAAATGATCGTTTTACCCTTTTTATGTATTTTGATCCTGAATTCAGGATTTTCGCTAATCCCACCCTTTAATCCACGTTTTAATATATAATTATATGTTTTAGAAATACGAGGTGTTATATTCATCCCTCCTTTTTGAAATTTTATCCGAAAAATTAAATCATACTTGTCCGCTAACTAGGGTTTGCAAAACGGGCCAACCCGGCCCGACCCGACCTGTAACATCCCGCGAATTTGAGTAATTACATAAATCCTCCTTCATTAATCAAGAATTTATCTTCATTGCAATTATGAAATAAGTATAGGTAGAATAGGATTTATTTTAATTACGAGGTATAAAAACCCTAGTTAATATGTAGTAGATACATGAAATAATAAGTTGTTAAGAAAGGAAGTAAATTGCAATAGGGAGTGTAGAAGCATGGCATGAAATCGAACTGTATGTAGATGTAGGATAGGATAAAACGTTAGATTGCCTCACATAATAAAATTTTAAATAATGTTTAGCAAGAATTACACTAAATTATGATTCCATGGGAAAGTAGGATGGGTCCAATTATTCTTAATGGGTTGGAATAATAGGTTTTAGGACTTTAAAGTGAGTCATAGTTATTTTCTCATGGGCTACGGCCCAAGTCTCATCATTAAGTCATGAAATCAGCCCATTCTCTTCTAAGATTAGTACATGGCTGATCAAGTAACACATCCTATCCTCCAAATCCAACTAGCCAATGTATATTGAGCATGTGTCCAACCAAATATCCTTTCTCCTCATGCATGTCCGACAACTAAGCAAAGGAAAACTTTTTGTTCTTCAAGTTGTGTCACGGCTAAAGTCCTTTATTGAACAAGGGCTTGACTTCTTCTTAATAAAAAAAAAATTGATTTACCCATATTCCCTTGAAGCGTGAAAGAAAACCGAAAGCTGGTCACTATCTTCACCACCTCTCATGTGCGTAGAACAGAGAACAAACACACAAATCAGTTGTGAATCATATAACAAAAACTCAGAATCACTATCCTATCCTCATCATTCCCTAAAGAGAAACCGTGACCTCTTCTGGGGGCAGAATCATCTTCTAACTTTCGAGTTCATCTCTTCTAATAGCCAGGCCGCGTGCATTGAAGCAAGGAGGAACCATCTTGTTCTTTTGTTTCCTGTTCGGCTGGGCACCTCGAGCAAGGAGGTAGGGCGTTCACCTCCTTTCTTGTCTTCCTTCTACTCGTGATTAAGTGTGTTTTCCTTTCGTTGACTGTTCTTAAATCAGCCGAACCTGAGCCATCTCCTCCCTTGCATGTCACTGGATTCAGACTCTTGGAAATTAGGGGAACGTAGGGGACTGTCTCTTTTGCTCGATTGGAACTCTTAATGTGTAGCCAAGAAGGTAAATTCAAACTCTAGTATTTTTCTCTATTCCCTGTATGGTGTGTTGCTGCATTTATGCTGAAGTAGTTCTGGTTCTGTTTGTCTCGGTTGTGGTATGCAGTCTAGGAGGATGTACATTTTCATCCTCCTTGCTCCTAATTCTGTTGCATTGGAACCTTGGTGTAGACTAGCTGAAAGGATCGCTTGGAGCATAGAAATAGCTCCCTTTGGGTCTCAATTAATCTGTTTCGTAAACTAGTGACTCTGCTTGTGTAAAAGGTAAATTACCGCATGCTTATTGGTTCCTTTTAGCGCATCACTGGTCTTGTAGAAGAGGTTAAATAAATGAACAAAATTATGACTTCTAGCCTCTAGCCTAAACCGGTTATGTAGGTGCTGGAATCTTTAGCTATGCACATCAGTAAAATAATATGAAGACAAAAAACTAGTAGTGTGGCCCATGTTTAAGTTGGATAAATCTCACACTAAAGGATTATTGATTTAATTTTAAGTCGGGTAAGCAGTTTGATCTAACTACAATTCTTAGCCCCTAGGGAATAGCTTTCGAAACTGAATCTGTATGCTTATGTAGTCTTAGAATTTTGTCAATTTTGAATTGAATAAAAATTACGAACACTTAGTACCTTAAAAACCGAATCAAAATGTGTTGGGGGTTTTGGATTGTGGTGTTGTTAACAAGTAAATATAAGTCAAACGTTAGAATCCCTTTTGTCTTGGTTGTTCGGCCATTCATATACATGTTAGGGGGACACCTTGCTTTGGCTAATACACGTTGGAGACAACAAGTGAATGTTTAATTAACACATGCTTAATTTAAATGAATAATGCTATGTTAAACAAAATAATCTGAGAGTCCCTAATTAATGACCATAAAGACCGAATCTGTATGGGTGAGGAACTTTGAGTGTTGACTATTGAGTATAAGTAATAAAACCAAACATAAGTCAGAAAATCTACTTAGTTAAAGACCTTGGAAATCGATTATAAGATTAAGTACCCAGAGGAATGGAAATTTCATGTGATATGGGAAAACTGTATTAAAATTGTGATTTGAATATTTTGTTAAATTAGGACAAGGTAACTAGTGTGGGATCATGAAGCTGTATCAAATTCTTAAGAATTTAAGATTTACTTGGCAGCATACTGTATGCCTCACTAGCACACTCTAGTTAGTGTAAATCAGGTTAGGTAATACTATATATGTAGCACTTAATCCATGGGCAAGGAGCCGAATTTACATGCATGTGTAACTAGCTTGGATTCTGTTAATTAAAGACAATTGGTATATTAACTTGAGTAAGAAATTAATCTGGTGTAGGAGTTATGGCAAACCGATCACAGAATAAAAATGAAAAGCATGAAAATTCGTTGATAAACTATGGGAATGGCATGGAACAAATTCTGATTTGTCACACATGTATTTTAGGTGCACATAATTCTTATTGAGTGAGCTGAATTTTGGTGCTGTTGATTATTGCGTGGACACAAGGTATGTGTAGGCGGTATTACCTAATGTGACTATTGGCTAGTGTATGGAATTGTGATGTGTTGCTCACATTTGTTCTATGTATGTTATGATGATGATGAGCCAATGGTAAGAATATGAAAGGATGATATGGTATATGCATGCATTTTACATCATAATACATTTTCTGTTGGGTGCGATTGCATAACATGGCATGTATACTTGATTCATGACATCTTGAATATATATATATTTGTATTGAGGACATGTGACTGAGCATGCATCATATAGGCATGCCTGGTACCAGGAGAGGGGACACTTGGCTTCAGTCCGCATAGGTTCCACAGTGGGATTCACCTTCATAGGAGCCATTAGGAATACCCACTGTGATGCTACGCGCACGACGGTGCTATGAGCGTAAAGGAAAAAGGGCGTTATATACGCGTTATGATATATGATGAAAAGGATTAAATGTTTGAAGTGACTATTTATGATTTTGTGCCTAGTTAATATTGTTGCATTATGGTTTTGTTGCCACACTACTGGGATTTTCTCTCACCCCTTTGGGGCTGCTATTTTTACAAAATGGCAGGAGGACGTAAAAGCTTTTGAGGACTTGGATATTTGCTGTTGGCTTCTACTGTTTGGGCATGCTACTATTGATGTGATATTTTATGGATGACTGTATGAAATTGAGAAGCTTGTATTATTGTGAACTATGATTTTATTATTGCATTACGATTTTATGACCAGCAAGTATTTTGGAAACAAATGTTGAAACGTTTGCGAAAAGGATTTTGACATGTTATCTAAATGCTGAGTTTTGAAAAGTCTTTGCGAGCACTTTGTAAGTTGTCGTACTGGGGCTACGGACCTCCGATTTTCTTATAATTTATATGCACGCGTAGCCCCAGGTGTCTAGTTTCATTATATATAAACCTTGCAAAGAAATTCTGAAAGATAGATTTATTATGAATTTTACCAGCCAGGACATTTCTGATATTTCCACTATTTTCTCCCTTATTTTGCAAGTTATGTTTCGAGGGGCAAACGAACTCCAAATCACTATTATTTTATATGAACGTGAAGCTCCAGATGTCTAGTTTCCAGATTACAAAGAATATATTTTTGAATCGTTGAACTGGATTTTATAAGAATTTTTAAAGTCAACAAGGTCTATCAGGGAATTTATATTTTTAATAAGTTTAAGAAATTTTGTGTACTCTGATTTTTGTAATTAACTAGATCCCCTCTTTAGTTTTAATTGGCAATGTAAAAGCGAAATTTTTTTTCAGTCTCTAAAATACTATTAAAGAACTCTAATTCCGCTTAGCAAACAACTCTCTTGGAGGCCTACAAGAGAGGGTGTTACACGACCCGACCCGCAGTCAACCCGAAAAAAATAAGTCGGGTTAGGGTTGGCTCGAAAAAAATGAGCCAGAAAACCCAACCCAACCCGACCCGAGTCGGGTTAGGGTTGGCTCAAAAATATGGCTCGTGGGTTGGCTTGAACAAATAGCTCGCGAATTGACTCAAAAATTGGCTTGCGGGTTGGCTCAAAAATTGCTCGCGGGTTGGCTCATTTTCAGCCTATTTAAATGACCTTGTAGTATTAATGCACCGGCTATGTGGCTTCCATCAACTTAAACAAAGGGTTACAAAATGAGAAATAAAAGCAAAATATTTTAGTTTCAAATTTTCTTCACAACAAATTTGAATCAACATCAAGAAACAATCTGAACCACTTGTTATCAAGTGGGTAAGATATTTGAACCAAACAGAGCCAGCACAACCTAACAATATAAAAATGTCAGGGATATGAGATTATTAAGGACTTAGGTTTGGAAAAGGAAGAAAAATGATGACAACATGTGTGGGTTTTGTCCGTTTTTGTATATTATATTTTGTATTTTTTTATTTAAAAAAAAACTCAACCCGCGAGCTGGCTTGTTTGACCTGCGGGTTGGCTCGTTTTTTCACGAGCTGGCTCGGGTCGGGTTAGCTTGGGCTGGCAGCTCATTTTTGCCAACCCAACCTGGCTCCTTTTTAGCGGGTTACGAGCCAACCCTACCGCTAACTCAAGATATAACCGTAAAATCTTATCCTCTCGTTCCCAAGTATCCTCCTCAAGTGTATGTCCTTCCCACTGAATCTTTAACATTGAAATTATCTTGCTTCTCAGCCTCTTTTCATTGCGGTCGAGTATGTCAATAGGAGTCTTCAGGTTCTCCTGAATTTCAATATCATCCGATATCACCACATGTGATCCATCCAAAACATAACGCCGCAGTTGCGATACGTGGAAAATGTCGTGTAGATTCAACAACTGTGGAGGTAATGCAAGCTGATAGGCCACTAATCCTACTCTTTTCATAATCAGATACTGCCCAATAAATCAAGGACTCAGCTTCTTTACTCCCAATGCACGGCCAACACCTGTCACCGGAGATAACCGCACAAATACATGGTCACCTTCTTCGAATTCCAACGGTCTGTGTATATTATCATAATATCTCTTCTGTCGATTCTGTGCCTGTTTAAGTTTTTCTTTGATCATTTCAATCTGCATTGTAGTCTCCTGCACAACATTCGGACCAAATCTCTCTTTATCACCTACCTCAGTCCAACAAGTAGGAGTACGACATCTCCGTCCATGCAATGCCTCATACGGTGCCATGCCCAGATTGGTATGAAACTGTTATTGTAAGAGAATTCCACCAATGACAAGTACCTATCCCAAGCAGTACCCCGCTTCAGTGTGCAAGCTCTCAGCATATCTTCAAGTGTCTGTATGGTCCTCTCAGTCTGACCATCAGTCTGCGGGTGGTATGCAGTGCTCAGCCTAAGCTGAGTGCCAAAAGCCTGCTGCAAAGCTCCCCAAAAGCGTGAAGAAAACTTTGGGTCCGGATCACTTATAATACTAACCGAAATTCTTGTTCACATATAACTTTGCTAGTCACTCTGTAGAGAAATCCACTCGCACTGGCAGAAAATATGCAACTTCGTAAGTATGTCCACTATAACTCAAATTGAATCGTAACTAGCCTGAGTCTGAGGCAAACCAATAACAAAATCCATAGATATGCTCTCCCATTTCCACTCTGGTATGTCCAGTGGCTAAAGTAAACCAGCAGGTTTCTGATGTTCTATTTTCACTTTATGACAAACTAAGCACTTTGATACGTAATCCGCCATATCTTTTTTCATCCCAGGCCACCAGAACTTAACCTTCAGATCTTGATATATTTTTGTAGCACCTGGATGAATAGCATACTGACCCTTATGGGCCTCAACCATAACTTCCTCTGCTAACTCCTTGGGCACCAGAATCCTGCCATGATATAATAATACTCCATGTTCATTCACAGATACGCCGCTATGGCCTTTCAAGTATTTCACACTATCATTCCGTATTTGTGTTTCTTTAATCTTCCCTAGCAACTCATTCTCGATTCTAGTCAGCTCAATGTCACAAATCCTACCTGCAAAGAAATCTGTTATTTTCAAATCCCGGAACTGCTCAATCACTTCATTATCCCACATCATCATATGAGACAAACTGACAAACTTCCTACTCGAGGCATCTGCCACCACATTAGTTTTACCCGGAAGCTATTTCAGTTTAAAATCATAATCCTTTAGGAATTTCACCTATCTCCGTTGTCTCATGTTCAGCTCTTTCTGATCAAACAAATATTTCAAGCTTTTTGTGCTCCCTGAACACAGCAAACTTTATCCCATATAGAAAATGCCTCCATATTTTCAAGGCAAACACAGTAGTAGCAAGCTCCAAGTCGTGCGTCGGATAGTTCTCATCATGAGGCTTCAAATGTATAGAAGCATATGCAACCACTCTCCTTTCTTGCATCAGAACACTCCCCAAACCTTTCTTGGAAGCATCACAGTATAATTCAAACTCAACTTCAAGATCGGGAAGAGACAACATAGGAGCAGTAGTCAATTTCTCTTTCAACGTCAAAAAGCATTCCTCACATTCCTGGGTCCACACAAGAGGAGTATCCTTTCGTGTCAATCAGGTCAATGGAAGTACCATAGCAGAAAACCCATGTATAAACCTGCGATAATAACCAGCAAGACACAGAAAACTCCTGATCTCAGTCACAGTCTTAGGTCGTTTCCAGTCACTTACCGCTTCAATTTTACTTGGATCCACAACAACACCACTAGCAGAAATCACATGACCCATAAATTGCACCTCAGATAACTAGAATTCACACTTAGACGGCTTAGCAATAACTTTTTATCTTTCAACACATGTAACACAGTCCTCAGATGATCTGTATGCTCCTCTTTACTCTTGGAATAGATTAGAATATCATCAATGAATACAATAACTAACTGATCCAGATAGTGTTTAAAGATGTGATTCATATAGTCCATGAACACCGTCGGGGCATTAGTAAACCCAAAAGGAATTACCTGATATTCAAGGTGTCCGTATCAGGATCGGAAAGCCATTTTAAGACATCCTCCGGCTTAATCCGGATCTGGTGATATCTGAATCGAAGATCAATCTTAGAAAACACACAGGCACCCCTCAACTAGTTTATAAGATCATCAATACAGGGCTACGAGTACCTGTTCTTAATGGTAACTTTATTCAACTGCCGGTAGTCAGTACACAATCTCATATATTACTGGTGCTCCCCATGGAGACACACTCAGTCTGATAAAATTCGTTGCAGATAGCTCTTCAATATACTTTCTCAACTCAACCAACTCCAGTGGTGACATCCAGTATAGAGCCAAAGAAATAGGCCCCACAACAGGCAATAAGTCTATGGAGAATTCAATCTCTCTCTCTCTCTCAAGTGAAAACTTCGGTATCTCGTCAGGAAATACATCAGCAAATTCATTAACCACTGAAATATTTGAAATTTCCTCTTCTTTGTCACCAACTAATCCACCCAAGAATACATAACCCAGATCACCAGTCTTTAAGGCTTTTACAGTTTGACAGACAGACAGATAAGGAGACGGACAAACAGTGGGCTTCTCAGGAGATAAGATCAACCTCTTTCCGCAGCAATCAATCATTATGCAGTTTTGAGACTGTTAGTATTTGGGTGTCCTAGAGACAATCTTATGATTAAATAAGGACATATATGTAGACCTTTTTAATATTGTCGCAAATAAATAAAAGCACTCTTTATCTTGTTTCATAATTCTGTCTCGATATTAATGTTAATATATTATGAATAACTTGATAAACCACGTGGAATAAAATAGGTATCTCTTGAGTATCTGTGATGAGGTCACAATCATGAGGATTCAAGAATACCGGATGTTTATTCCTAATTTTATGTTCCTAGTCTAGAGATACTGAGAATGGGGTCAGTAATCTCAGGTAAGACTAACATGACTTATCTACTTTTATATGGATACAAGGTATAGACCTCATGTGCTACAGATATGGAGATGTCTTAGCTAAAGTCGTGGGTGGACCTATAAGGGTATAGCTCGCACTGAACAGACCCACAAAGAGACTCTATGAGGAACTCTCACATAGAGTATCATTAGAGTAGTCTCTTTATATTTGGGTATGTCTTTCCTAAGACTAGAAGTTATTACCTAGACTGTGTTCTAGAAGGCATGCTTTGATTGTGCACCTCGTCTACCTGAAACATGGAGACTCATAGGTATACTGTTGGACTTGTCCTGAAAGAACACAGGGCTAGGGTGATAAGCTGAAGGAATTCGTCAAATATCTGTGAGAGATTAGGTTATCTGTAAACCGGAGAAATCGGGATGACATTTACAGGGACTCGGGAATCTATGCATAGTAAAAGAGATCATGAGATGATCTGCCTTTAGAGTCTGTAAATTGAAGATTCCCTATTTCGAATAAAGCTTACCCTAAACCGCAGGGGTTGATACGCTTCCTTACCCTAGGTTTTATGGGAAGGTAACCGAGACAAAAGGAAATATATACAGCAACCAAATATGTGCAATAGGATGATCAAGTCACTAATCTAACTAGTTCTGGGGCAACAAAGCATTGCTAGTGCTCTGTGTTGTCATTAGATGGGTTGTGGGCTTATTGGGCCCAAGCCCATTTATGTCAGTGGCTATGTTGGACCTAACGGGTCACACACTAACACCTAATTGTCTAGATGCTCTAGCATCAATGGTATTGGGCCTAACAATTGTTATTAGCCCAATAAGTAGTTTGGAACTCCACAGATAGGGTGGAGGGCGCATGGATCTAAGTAATGGGCTTGGATAGTCCAAGACATTACTAATTAATTTAATTAGTTAAATTAATTATCAAATGTTTAAATTTTGAATTTTGAATTTGAAATTTGAAATTTGAAATTTGAAATTTGAATTTTGAATTTGAATTTTGAAATTCGAATTTTGAAATTTGAATTTTGAATTTTGAAATTTGAATTTGAATTTGAATTTAAAATTTAAGTGTTTGAAAGTTTGAATTCAAATGTTTGAAATTCGAATTTGAATTGGATATGAAAAGTTGTTTCATAACAAAAGGATAAGATGAGATCTTGTTGGAATATATCAAGAGGAAATCTTTTGGACATAATCTAAGAAGATTTGGGGTGCTGATTTGGCTGTTGGTTAGTCATCAGAATCAGCTCCAGAAGATACGATCTGTTGGGAGGATATTTGAGTGATTTGATTCAAGTTTGAATGCAACTACTCAAATGTATCTGGTCATTATTTTGGCTATATGGGGCGCACCTTATAACTGATTATATGATGATTTATGATCAGATATTTGATTAGGTTTTGAACCTAATATATCATAAAGATATGATAGGATGTTGTTGGCAAGATTTGATGAGATTTGATTTGCAACAAATCCTATTCTCTCTCTCTTTGATGGAGCGCCCTTTTGGAAGGGATTTTTATTGATTAAAAATCTGATTTGTTTTTAACAAATAGGCTCCTCTTGTGCGCCTCTATATATATGTTCCTTCTAGGGATTTTAGAAAACCAACCAAGCCATTCTCTTCTCCTCTCCTGCACCACTTTTTGTGAAGTTTTCACATTGAAAGCTTCACTCTTTCAAACACTTTTACCTAGCCTTTCTCTTCACACAGTGTGCGCTTAGCAAGCCTCATTGTAGTGATCACTTGGCGGTTTCACAAGAAGGAGTTCTTGCACCTAGACGCAGTGGGTGGTGTGGATCAACGTTAGAGGGTCTGAACCCTTCAGACCTACCTTGATCATCACGAGTTTTCACGAACAAGGTAATATCATGCTTTCCTAAAGCATGATCTTGAATGCATGTGTGTTCCGCAATGAAAAAGTTTTGTTTTTCCCTCCAGCATGCATCGGCCTTCAAGGCCATTTCCAACTTTCAGAGACAACCAGTCCATTCCCAAAATCAGATTTACAGAGGCCAGGGGCAAGATAATAAAATCAATAGTATAACTGCTTCCTTCATAGACAAACTCAACATCTCTACAAATAAAGGAGGAATCACTAACCTCTCCTGTAGCAGTAGTAATACGCATTGGGGAATCATTCGTGTTACCTTTAAATTCAGCCCTGTAGCCACATATTCCACCACGAACGAATACGTCGCTCCCAAATCAAACAACACAGATAAAATAATACTAGAGATGAAAATTATACCTTTAACTAGAATTGGTTCCTTCTCCGTCTGCTGTACATTGGTAGTATAAACACGTCCCACAGTAGGAACAGATGGCAAGGCCTATAGATTGGCAGCCTGCCCATTATTACTATAGCACTCTCTAGCATAGTGCCCAACCTTACCACATTTGAAACAAGAATTTGGAGCCGCAGTACAAGGACCCTGATGGTACCTCTTACATTTATCACATTGAGGCGCAGAATTCCTGTCATTGAAACCACCCCTCTGACAACCACCTCTCTTAAATTGACTAGGAGACTGCCTTACCTGCAACCCCCTACCTCTGTTATTATTATGATGATAGCCACCTCTATAGTTAGAACCAGAAGGACCAGCTGTCCTCTTAATCTCTTGCTCTTTTGCAGAATTAGACTTTGGATACCTGCCATATACAGTCTTTAACCTCTTGCACTGGGTCACTAAGTCAGCAAAATTCCTCACAGTAGTGTTTGACATACGCTTAG
This sequence comes from Gastrolobium bilobum, assembly GCF_033153095.1. Lineage (NCBI taxonomy): Eukaryota > Viridiplantae > Streptophyta > Magnoliopsida > Fabales > Fabaceae > Gastrolobium > Gastrolobium bilobum. Next base: position 88,399 of record NW_026895361.1, on the reverse strand, counting down.
CAATCTTTTCACTCAATCCTCTTTGAAACTTCTCAGACAAGAATTCTGGAGTAGGCAGAGTACCCCTATAATTAGCAAACTTGACCAATTCATTGAACTTGGCCAAATAAGAATCCACCATCATAGAACCTTGTACCAAAGGATCACTGTACATGTACATGTAACATGTAACTCATGTAACACAAAGGAATGAGCTTATCAGACCCACACTGAGGAATCACATATACATTAATTATAAAGAGTTTACAGATAGCTATGCAACACAAAATACAGTCATACATAATCAGATTTCCCTAGTAAACTGCTCTGATACCATAAAATGTAACAGCCCATTACGTACCGGCATTGTTAACATTAATTATGATATTAAGCGCAGTTACAGTAACAGTAGTTCATTTATAAAAATGCGAGTAAACTTTTTCCTTTTCATTACGCGAGCATTTAAAACAATAATAAAACGTAATGAGTAAAAGCTGTGATCATAACTGAAAACTAAAAAAGGAATAATTAAAACAATTTCCTAACTCTCATATAATACTTCTCTCAAGTCACTAAGGGGTTCCCATAAATCCACTTAGCAAAAATCTCTCTTTTACAGTTTTTACATAACTGAACATGGTTCAGTAATCTGGATATTGCGAGAGATTCGCAAGCTACGAACCTCCCATCTTTTAGTATGTTATTCTAGACTTAATTATATTTTCAACAAGCTATCACACGCTCCATAAAGTTCTATTTTGCTCCGGTTATCACCGTTTGAAGTTGGAAAGAAAATTTGCCAGTCAACCTCAAACAGGGCTCCAAACAGCCTTTACTTTTTCAATGATTCCGGATAAACTACTCACTAATTGCTCTCAAGTTTTTATACAGTAAACTAGACACCTCAAGCTTTAATTTGACATATCGTGGGCCTAATTTGACCAAGAATTGAGGTAGGAATAAATTCCCCGAAAACAGCACCCGACAGCCTCATGTACAAGGCACTTCGGAACAGTCCTCACTATTCTTCCTCTTTAGGTCTGCGTGCAACTCCAATGGCTACCAAATTTTGACACAACATAGTTGACTAACCCCAGTACCAAGGGATTACCTGATGGAAGCTCCCTCTCTAGGTAGCTCCAATTCACAATACCACCGAGCTTGATCCAACCAGAAATTCCTACACATAGGTTATTCCCATTTCAATTACAACCACATAATAACATATACATGATTATTCAATTACTCATGCATCTTTACGTAACCACTTACCATAATCCATTTGGTCAAGGACCAAATACAACCCACCAAGCTCACTGTTCCAATTTTACGTCCGTGGGAGGCAACCTACAATGATCACACAAGGATCATCAATACAAGGTGCAACCAATCAAAATTCAAGCACCAAAATCTCCCTCCCCCCCCACATACATTCATAATTCGGTCAAGTGACACAAAATTATCAAACCATGTTCTTAATTTCATTTCAAGGTTCCTATAGCTTCACAAGCTCAACCCAACACCCATTCAAGCACTTAATTCCATTCAATTTTCACTAGAAATCATATTTCCTAGTCCTATGTACCATTTATAACTTATTTCCAATCTTAGAGCTCAAAATTCATTGGGCACATTTTTCGGTGCAACTGTACCGCGATATTTTTACTCGATAAAAATACTATTCACCAAATTTCTAGAAACTTGTCTAACCACTTAATTTTTCATTCGGAACTCATTTCCAAGGTTAGTTTTCCTATTTGAAACCTTCTACTTAATTTTCATTTCCTAGGGTTACGTGTTTGTCAAATGACCGTTTTACCCTTTTTATGTATTTTGACCCGGAATTCAGGATTTTCACTAATCATATCCTTTAATCCACATTTTAATATGTAATTATATGTTTTAGAAATATGAGGTGTTATAGTTTCTATGGAAAATGAAGCAATGAAGAAGCTGAGTAGGACTCATAATTGCTTTAGAGAGAAGCTTCTGAAGAAGTCAAACATCATCCAGATTCAGGGTCATTGACAATAGGATGATGAGGCTCTTTATGGTGATGAGTCAACTGAGGATATGGATAAAGATCAGGCTGATACTGATGCTCTTGAGATTCTTGTGATTTCTCAGACAGATGATGTGCCAGTTAGCCCCTCAGTTTCATCATCTCACAGTGTTCCCACTCTCCCTCCTCCTATATCTCGGAGAGGTTACTCTTTAGTTGATGTTATGCAGTATCTGCTAAGGATAGAGACACATATTGCTATAGTGCAGACTGATATTGCTTCAATAGGCACTGGGATCTCCATATTAGAGTTTGCACCTGCTTCTGTTTTGCCAGTTCATGAAGACACAAATGGTGATACCTCTGCTGACGATGCCTCTTATGATTATGATGATGATGTTGATGACGATGGGGATGAGGATGATGATGATGAGGTTACTGCTACTGATTAGGATTTCACTTAGACTTAGGACTTATTTTGTAGAGACTGGTGTTATCTAGGTTATTTATTTTGTCTATCTTATACTCAATCTGTTGTTATCATGATTATCTGATGATGTATGGTTCCCATTTTGATATAATCGTGATACTTTTAGGTGTGCTACCTTATGTTGCTTCCATTGTGCTAATTATTTCTTTTTATGCTCTGATATTTTATTTCTTTTATTTGATTACTTTATAAAATAAAATTTTGAAAATGAAAATAAAAAAGTTTTTTGTTTCTTGAATGTGGAGTATAATGATGAACTTAGTACTTTCATGAAAATTTGTTAAGTAAGTTGAGTAATTCAAGGGAATATTAAAAAAAACAACTTAGAGTGATTGAAAAGGGAATTAGTCTTGCATTAATTGCTGCGAGGTTTTGAGCCTAAACAGTTATTTTGTTTCTTGTGTGCAATTCACTTTATGAAAACACTCTAGAACTTGTTTTGTTTCTTTCTTGAGATGGTCTATGATATATATTTGTTAAAATGATAGAGGCATTTTCTTTCTTTTAGCAACTTAACCAAATAGCCATCCTTATATCAATTTCTTTGCTTAAGCCCTTTGAGCCTTGACCTATTTGTTCTTTAATGTCCAATACATATTCTAAACCATTCCATTATCCTTATCCATTATTGATTGGATTCTAGATTTAAAGTAACGATTAAGCATTATTGTCAAATATTTTGTTGTAGTTGTATAGATGATTAAATGTAAAAAGAGCAAAAAGAATATGAAGTTGTGAAGAGAAAAAGAAAAAGAATTGTGAAGGCATGAAAAAGAAAAAGGTTTTGAAAAAGAAAGAAAAGGCGAATAAGAAAAAGAAAATGGCCTTGACAATAAAAGAATAAGGTGAAAAAGGATAAAGTTAAAGTGTTACAATAGTAGTTTGTGAAAAAGTATACATGGAGGAAAAGAAGTACAAAAAAAAGACATTGACTTTAATTCTTATTCCTCTTTGAATCTTAAGTCTAATCACATAGCTACTTATCCATATTTAATTCCTACCTATTAGCCAAGCCATATTACAACCTTGATCAAAGACCTCTTGATTAGCAAAGTGTATCATTGAGACTGTGGAGAGTGAGAATATAACCAAAGCCTATGGTAGTATTGATTGTATGAATATCGAGTGAATATTGAGTGAAACACATACCCTTATACACTTGAGAGTGAGAGATTCTAAAAATCGTAGTAAGGTAGTGCTCTTTACTCAATTTCCCTATTCTTTGCCTTGAGTTGAAATTTCATGACTTTTGAATTATGTATACTTGCTTAACTTTATATCTCAAGTCTGAATACTCCAAAGATACAAGTTAATTTGACATTAATCATGCTTTGAATTGTTTTGATGATTACTACTGTTGAAGTTGAGATTTAATTGTATATACATATCTTGCAATATTTTTTTGTTGTTGCCAAAAGGGGGAGAATAGAAATATATTGAGAATATATGTTGAGAAATATGTTGAGATTGAGAAAATTCTATGTTTCCTTTATTGTTTTTCAAAGTGGGAGAAAGTTAACTTTTTATGGGAATTGTTAATTTTTTTACCAAGTATTGTATTAAAGGCGAGTATATAGTTAGGGGGAGTTTTTATTTCTGATTTCATGTACTTCTAACCCTATTTCTCAATGAAGTGTTTAGTGTTTGTCATCATCAAAAAGGGGGGAGATTGTTGAACCAATGCTTTCCAAGCCTATATTGTTGTAGTTTTGATGATTACAAAGCACCAACAAGCTCAACATGGATGCACAATTTAGAAGGCAGTATGACAAGTGTCAAATGGCACTAGAAGACCAAAGCAACATGAAAAAGTGAAGAAGTGACTCAATTGTGCAAAGTCAACTTTAAAGTCAAAGTATTCAAGTGAAGAAAAGACCTAGAAGACTCAAAGGATAAAGACACTTAATAATTGAAGAATTATATTATGTTTATGTGTCATATACTTTTAGAGTCTTTGAATGTATGAAGTTGAGTTTATTGAGCCAATATCTCTCTAGATTGCATTTAGTAACATAAACTCATGCATACAAGTCTCACACACGTGGACAACTGTTAGATTGATGCTAAGAACATGCAATCATGTGTGAGAAGTGATAAAAGATTGTTTAGAACTAAGTTAGATCAAATTCAAATAATTTTATGGTTGCTGTCATGAAATATCCAGATATATGAACTATGTATCCGGATATGACATATCATATGGTATCCAGATATCTCTGCGCAGAATATCTGGATACGGGTTCAAATATATCCGGATATATCTCGGGGGTCACGTAATAATTTTTTAAATCCGAATCAAATTTTTTTTATAACTTTTTAGATATCACTTGGGTTATTATATATTCATGTTTTAAGGTTCAGAACCATAAAAGAGTGTAGTATTACATGCAATGGAGGAAGAATCACCCAAGTACATGCATAAAGCATACATTTGATATTTTAGAGAGAAAGCTCTATTACTTATTCTTCTTTTACTTTGTAATTCTAAAATTGGGGAGGTAGTTCTACTGTGATTGGTTCAATTTGAGTGATCATAAAGTATAGGTTAAGAGTGATCAGGGGGTTGATCATAGTATTGTAAAATTCAAATTGAGGTTTTGTTCAAGAAGAGTAATCCTAGGGTTTAGGTTAAGGGTGATCAGGTAGATCATAGCTCTTGTAAAATGGTTTCTTCAAGTACTGGTTGAAAGCTTGATGATAGTGGAGCGATCGGCATCAGTCTGGATGTATCTCTCAGTGGTGGAGAGTGAACAGGAAATATCACGGTGTTATCTTCTCTTTCCTTTATCTTTTAATTTTCCGCTGCATATTACTCTTCTTTTATTCATTATTTTTGATAATATGAATTTGTTTTAAGGGATTGGAATTTTTTTTTAATTGTTAAATCTCTTTTGCATGCTTTCTTTAAAAATGGGTTTTTAATTTTATTTGTTTAATTTGAAAAAGTTTAAAACACAATTCACCCCTCTTGTGTTGCTATTTAGCCATTCTTTATTTACAGGGTTATGAATGTTGTCATCACCATGGGGAGATTCGATAGAAAACAAGTGGTTATTACGGGGAAATTAGTCAACAAAAGAACCTCAATGAATATGAATAGTTGGTTATAGATGCAGCGAGACCGTCGATTGGGAAATATTTTGATCCCGGTACTCATGCTAAAGCTAACAACATGGCGGATGATCCTAATCCTGAAACTGAAAGGTTCTACAAAATGCTTCAAGATGCGCGACGTATGTTATGTGATGGTTGCGAACACTATGAAGCTAGCGAACACACAACATTATCTGCTACCCTAGCAACACTTTGCTTGAAGGGTGATCATCGAATGATTGAGTCTGCTTACAACAAATGGATGCAATTCACGGGTCAAGTTGTTCCCAAAAACAATAATTTTCCGAAGGAATTTTACCAAACAAAAAAAAAAGGTGAAAGAGCTTGGGCTTAGATGTCAAAAGATTCATTGCTGCCCAAAGGGTTGTATGCTCTATTACAAGGATGATTTTGATCACACCAAGTGTAAGTTTTGTGAACATGACATGTACAAATATGCGAGGAATGGAAGGAAAACAAGCCGCTAAGTGTTAAGCAAGATGTGGTACTTTCCTCTTGTGCCTAGGATTCAAAGATTGTATTCTTTGGAACAAATAATTGGTCATATGAGATGGCACCGAGAGCATCATATGGATGAAAAATGTGTGATGCATCCATCTGACCCCTAAACATGGCTTCGTTATGACGAGGCGATGATGAGGCAAATCCTTTGTTTGTAGCGGATCCTCGTAATGTCTGTCTTGGTTTATGTTCTGATGGGTTCGCTTCTTTCAAGCACAGGTAGGAATCATTCTTGTTAGCCTGTGATTGTGACTCCGTACAATCTCCTACCTTCCATGTACATGCGAAGAGAGTTTTTATTCCTTACAACATTAACCCTTGAACCCTCCAACCCAAAAAAGATAGATGTATACCTCATGCCTCTAATAGACGAGTTGAAGATGTTGTGAAGTGAAGGGGTTATTATGTATGACGTATCATTGAGACAGAATTTCACTATGTGGGCCATCTTAATGTGGACAATAAATGATTTTTCTGCATATGAGATGTTAAATGGATGACAGACATCGGGGAAGCTTGCATGTCCTGTTTGCTTCGAATGGAATATCGATTTTAGCTTGCAAAACAGTCACATATCAAGTATAGGACCGTCCACATATCAGACCCGGTCAAAATCCTATCAAAATCGATCAAAACCGGTAACCCGGTTCAGTCATGAAAATCGGCGGGTCATGCATTTTAATAAATAAAAAAATCAAAACCCAAAGTTGTCTCGTCTTGTATGAAAAAAGTGTAGAACTCCCTTAAAAAACTTTTGTAGTTTTGTTTTCTATCGGAGATTTCTTTCAAACGATCATCCGTATAGGAGAAATAAAAATGACTTCATGAAAAGGAGGGTATAAAGGTCATATGCAATCCATCTTTTAAGTGGAAATGAAATATGAGAGAGGTTAAAGAATATTGAAAGTGTTGAAGAGGGGGCCGGTTCGAGGGATCTAAAGGGGTATGGCGTAGTTCACCATTGGAACAAATGCAACATCTTTTGGGATCTATCGTATTAGAAAGATCAGTTGTTAAGACACAACCTTGATGTAATGCATATTGAGAGGAACGTATTTTGCAATATTTTGTACACAGTGATGAACACCAAAAGATCAACGAAGGACACTCTAAATGCAAGACTTGACATTGAAGCGATTTACAGAAGACCTTATTTGCATTTGGTTGAGACCACCGGGGCCGAAGTTTCAAACCTAGAGTGCCCTACACATTGAACATGGACCATAATCTAGAATAGTTGCGTTGTTTTAAAGATCTCAAACTCCTATATGGTTATGCACGAAGTTTTCGAGGTGTGTTGATGTTGGGTGGTTTGCTGATGGTGGAAAAATATAAGTTCTGATAGGGGGCGTTCCTCTGTTCTTGCAGAATACAGATTTGTCCCTTAGTTCCAACCCAAGTGCGCAAGTGCACGCATCAAGTACTAAAGGGAGTATTAATGCTCGAATTATCGTTCCCACGAGGATAGAGTGCTAATTATTGTTTTATCACAGTTTATAAAGAATGAAAATGAGAAGAAAAGTTAGTAAATGAACTGTCTGGTCAAACGTTCCCTACTGTCTTGACAATGTTCCTTAGGAACAGTAGGTTCAATCGGATGGCAAACAGTTGCTCGTTGCGTTATATATGTGATCCTTCCTGTTTAGAAGAAGGTGAGATAATAATCATTGGAGTTTTTATAAGTACTAAATAAAATAAAATAAAAAATACTAAAACAGAAATAACTATAATCAAGAGACAACAGGGTGGTGGTTAAAACAGTTTAACAGAAGGAACGGATTCACTGCTTCACACTTAATGGGGCTGTTTTCTCTGCTCAAGACTTAGCACCTTTTGGCTTTGTCCCAGTTTCTTTGCCTGCCAACTCTGATTCTTCAGCTCATGGTCTAGATAGTTCACAAGTTTCCATATTCCTATGGCTCCCTTGACTCCAACAGGTACTTAGTTCAGAACCTTAAAATGGACGAGTTGGCCCCTTATTCCTAAGGTGACCAATAGCGTTTTTGCCATGACATCTACCTTCCCTCAATGGCTACCGGTAATGTTATCATTGCATATGGTATTAAGCGCAGTTACAATCACAGTAATTGAGTTAATTAAATTACGGGTAAACTTTTTCTTTTATTACATTCCTTTCTTTAAACCTTAACCATTTCCGTAATCAATTAAAACAATGCCATAATTGTAAATGCAAAACTCGCGGAAGCATAAAATATACTCATCATCAACTCTCTAAGCAATACCATTCATTTTACCTTTTAGAAAATCCATTTTCAAATTTTAACACAGTGGTAATCGATTACCATCCTTGAGGTAATCGATTACCAAAGGTTACTGTAGAAGTCAGAACCTCAAATTCAGCTCCCCTGTTTTCTGGTAATCGATTACCAGATATTGGTAATCGATTACTGAACTAGGTAATCGATTACCAATGCTCTGGTAATCGATTACTCTGTAGACAGAAGCTCAATTTTTCGTTCCCTGTTGCAGGTAATCGATTACCAGTGAAAAGTAATCGATTACTATGCAGCAAAAATGACAGATGACAGCTTTTAAGACCCAAAATGAGTGGTCTAACATACTCCTAACACCTTGATACTTATTATACACCTTACATAAGTATTAACGTAGGCTCTAGGCCCTTCCATCATGCATATTCATTAATAAATGCATCATTACAACCATTTGCAATATAATAGCCATTTTACACAACCAATGGTCTATTTACAACCCAAGTCTTCCAATGCCTCAAAATACAATTATGTGGCCATGGACAAGTCCCATGCTCACTCAAAATACAAAATGACAAGAGGCATAACTATACATCAACTTAAAGGACTTAACATATGGTCATAAATATACAAGAGCATGGCAATATCCACATGCAACAAGTTCATATCCTAAGTCCAAAATATCACATACTACACTATGTACATCAAATGGAATCTTTCAATATGTCATGCTCTCCAAATGCGCCTCACGCTCTACTTTTCCACTAAGCGGGCCTCTTGCCCGAAGATCCACCATGCTCAGCAAGACTTGAAATGATGTCCCCAAACGCGGGGTGAGATATACAAATATATCTCAGTAAACCAAGGGTACTAGAGGATCACTCCACCCCATGGCTCACTCAATGTGCATACAATGATCATCATATAAAATGTGTAACATACAAATATCACACAACAACAACTGGGCACAAATCCAAGGACATCCACATCAGGATTCCCTTAAAGGACCCCATCATATAACTCCCGGAATCTTCTTGGTGCCTCTCCCATGGTTGAGACGACCGCATGGAAAAACCCAACTGGAACTCCTCATGAGCCCTATCCAGCGGAAGTCCCACGTTTGGATCATCCTGGTACCGCTCCCAGAGTCGGTTCCACGGCAAAACCCGACCGGAATCCCCAAAGGATATCTCCAGCGGAAGTCCAAACCAACACACATCTACTGGCCAGAGATCACAATTATATCACACAACATGTTCCAAACATGTCACACAATCATGTCAATAATGCATGAACATACATTTATACATAATCAAAGGCATCAAATCCAACCACAACCTTCCACTAGGTGTGGTGGAACACACGAGGGAATAAAACCCAAGTTCCAAAGGTTTACCTCAACTTTGAAGCCCATGCTCCACAACGTAAGCTCCAAGCTTAATTCTCCTCTATTGAGTCCGAGAGAGGAAACCTATAATGATCAATCAACATGATCATCAATACAATTTCAAGACAACCAATTCACTTTCAAATACAATAATTCTCAACAAAACAACTTAGGCCTAATGGCCAACTACATTTAATCCACTTACTTCAACCATTTTAGTCATTAAACTAAATCACCACTTATGCACTAAGACATCACTCATTGATCATACCACATTTTCACATCATTTTCCTTATTTCCTTCGATATGGTTGAAATCTCACACACAATATACATCCAACATTCCTCTTTTCAATTTCACTACATCAAACCAACCTACCATTCATTTAAACACCAATCATGATCATATAACATCAACTATATCATTTTTACACCATCACCCCACCAATGACCTCAATAGGTCGAATTTCACATCCCCATCAACCTAAGGGTATTCAATCCGATTCCACACTCATACTCATCATATACTCATATTATTTACATATACCAATGGTTCATGATTCAATTGTTCAATTACAACACATACCAATTTCATAAAGTCTTGAAACTCATCACAAAATTGCCCAAGTTATAAATTTACAATTCACCATAATTTTTATTGCATCAATCATCGTCATTTATCATTCTAAGCATTTAATTACAAAGGAGACATACCATTTAATGCTCCTTACTACCTTAACCCAACTTACATCATCAAAACCCTAACCATTATATGATCTCATTTAAAACAAAGTGAGGGTGAGAAACCTTACCACCAATAGCTTCCAATGATCCTAGGGATTGATCTCCAAGCAATGATTCAACCCAAAGACCCACAAAATTTCTCCAAAATCATTCAAAACCGCCGCTGAAAATGGGGTTTTTCACAAGATGTGGTGGTTTTCATGGCTTAATACTACTACCAATGGATTCGGAAGGTTGTTTCCAACAAATTTCAAGCCAAGAATCACTTGAATCGGTCAAGAAATGAAGAAGTTGCAAGAGGAAGAAGGATTCAAGGTCATGGCTATGGAAGTGGAGGTTCACGCGTGAGAGGAAGAGAAATAGGAGAGAGAGTGTGAGGTTTCCCACTTAAAAGGTCACTTAGGCCATGGGTGGGTCCCACATGCGATTTAACTTTTATTAATCACCTAATTTAAACCACAAATTCATAACCTACGTATTTTTCTGGTTCATGTCATATTTTTGTTTCCTAAAAATACTGATAAAATTTTCACGCTTATTGGTACAATTATACCGCAGTATTTTTACACCGGAAAAATCACTATTCATCAAAAAAATTCGAAACTTGCCTATCCACTCGATTTTTCGTCCTGAATCCATTTCCGGCATTATTTTTATCATTTGAGGTATTCTACTCAATTTTTCATGCCTCGGGTTACGTGTTTGGTAAATTACCATTTTGCCCTTTTCACTCAGTTTGGCCTTAATTTCCGGATTTTCACTAATCCTTCCCTTTTAACCCACAATATAGTATATAATTTCATATTTAGATTTACGAGGTGTTATATTCACCCCACCTTTTTAGAATTTTGTCCGCAAAATTAAGTTATACTTACATGCTAACTCAGGATACAGCTGGAGAATCTCAGTCTCCCGTTCCCAAGTAGCTTTTCCCAAGCATATGGGCTTCACACTGAATCATTTACCTCACAATTTTCTGGCTTTTGAGCCTCATTTCACAATGGCCCAGCATTTCAAAGGCCCAATGGGAGTCTTTAATCCTTCCTGATTTCAACATCATCCGGTGCCACCATATGTGAACAACCGGAGCATACATTGCAGTTGCAATTTTCAACTGCACACTATTTCATTTTCACAAGTTGGGTTATATTACATATAGACCCCAAAATTTCTTTTTGAAGATTTTGCTAACATGTTTAGCTCGTCAACAGATCCACATAGGATCATATCTGTTCTAATACACTTCGTGCCTCACAGGCAACTATCAATCACTGACACATTTCATCCTATACTTAACCATCAATTTAATTTTATTCCAGTGAACTCTAGCACTTTCGTCAGGGAATTCCTTTTTAGCAACACTCATCACATAGTCTAACTTTATCCAACAACCAGTTTCTCTATACATCATATTCCACATTTCACACTGTTATGGACTCTCAACAGCTTCTCAGTGCAATTCACTGAGTCATCATCTAGTTCACGCTCATTTGCAATTTCATTTTCTGAGGGGACAATCCCCATTTACGGCATTTAGCCACAAGTTGAATACACATACATTTTCCTCAGGTTCTCAACCTACAACGTGCAATTTCAATCCTGCACCTAATACTTAACAGGCACCATTCCTGTACCTTACACTTGCATCAGACCTTTCAGGTTTACTAACTTCCACCAAAACACGTTGGCGAACCAATTTCTCAACACATTTCACTGTTATTATATGGATCACACATTACAATTTCTATTTATAACATTGGCCAATTCAGAGCCTTAAACCACCAATTTCACTCATGATTTTCTACATACAAGGCCACACCTGCCATTAACTTAGCCATCTCAAGGCTCAACATACAATTTATCATTGGTTTTCACTTTAAAGGCACTATGCCTAAGATTTCCATCAACTACTAGGTTTACATCTTATTCTATAATCTCAATATAGATCCCACACGCATTTCCTTCACGTATTCTTCAATTTCATAAGCATTTCATTTCACCATTTATGTGCCATTCAATCATACCATATCACATCACTTGCAATTAAGTCCCATCACATGGGGATTTTTATAACTTACTCGTCCTATCATAAGGAACTAAGTTCATCAATGTCACTACTCTCACAATTCAATATCAGTGGTATACAAGTCTCTCAAAATATTTCAAATTACTACAACCTCATGATCATGTATCATGGTACCTAGCCAAAACAACATCAACATTGTGTATTTCCAACACGTCTCTCACCATACATCACATATGCAATACTCCATTAGTAACTCTACCACCAAGGCAGAGACAACACACTTTTATTTCCTTTAACACAAATTTTATTGACCAGTGGTCGTCACACATTGATACTTGACTCCATCACGTTTACCTCTTATGAAAGGCCATCAGGCCACCAACTTAACATCTCTTCATCACAAGCCTTCCCAGAAGACCTTGACTCAATCCATCAGTATTACACAATTCTCTATTCCCTTCACATAGGGTGAGGCTTCTACAATTTATTTCTCAAGTTTCATATTCCCACACTTGGTATACTCACCTACACATCTCCAAGTAATCAAACATCATACTTCAAAATACCATCTCATGGAAACTCACATATTGTATTCCATTTAACACACCATTATTCACTTAGGATTATCCTAATCCACCTCTTGCGTTCCTCATACGATACAATCCTCCAATGCTGTGGGTAAAAACATCCCGAGTTTTAACCTCTCGAGCTCTTGCTGTCCTCATGGCCCCAGGTGCAATTACCCACCGATCAGAGAATCTGTCCTTATAATTCACGCAAGAAGAGGTAACACACTATCAGCGGTACTACAGTCCCACTGACACAGCCTACTTTTCCTATCACATTACTTATACAAGATAATACTAGTCTCCGGGAACATAATCCATACGGAGATAGACACACACTCCGGGCATATAAGCCGCACAGAGATAACAAAATTCATACCACATCCGTATTTAATGGCACAATGTGTTTTGTATAAACACAAGAGGTTATCCACACATTAGTCTACTCATTCATCATTCAATATGATTCTTCAGTTTGCCTATTTATTTCACTTGGCTAATCATCAGTCCTAGTCCATAACATAATCATTACCACACGATTCCATCATCTTTCTCATACATCGGCACATATTTCACAACTCTTAACAGTACCCGTACTCGGTTACAGTTCTAATCCATTGTCTAACATGACTCATAGCAACTATGCTCAACACCGTAGAGTAATCCATAAACCTTCTTAATAATCCTTCCTCTATGTGACTGTAGAATTTCTATTTCATTGAAACACCATCACTTTTCTCTCAATACTTCTCTACGACACAAGGAGTGCCAACAATTACTAGTCCACGCAGTCAGCGATCAAGGACCGCAAGGTAAGTCTCAACTTCGAGCGGTGCTCGCCTGGGACTTCCAAGAGCAACACCTCTTAGGATTCAATCCACAAGGGAAAACCCAGGACAACTTAATTGTCACATTATTACCAACATGTATACTATTGTGTAACTTGTACACCGGGACTCCATCATGAATCCCATAACAAATTGAGCGTCCAATGACACTCTAAAGAGACAATCTCTTCAAATACTTCCCCTCATAGGGATTTCATTTAAACGTAATTATCCTTTTACCAAAGAATTTAATAATTTGTTACAACACATAAATATATATAGGCACTCAGGCCTTCACCAAGGGTATATATATATATATACTGGCCCTTAGGCCATCACAGGAGTATCATCCATCTATTCATCAGTGTAATTAGACAGGCCATCCGGCCATTACGTATTATTCACTACCCCTTACAAACATCCTTTAACAATTATTCCATTTCAAAACACAACAATCACCCCTTGGAATTTCCAAGAACATCTCTTATGGGACAATTTTCTCATCCATTATACCCCCTGAACCTCTATCAAGGAGCCATTCCCAAGTAAAATCCCACACATTAATGCACACACACATAATCAGATCACATCATAACAAAATCACAAACTATCCACCTTATAAAAGCATACTAATACCATTAGTGCATATCATTCAGTTATACATTCTTATATCACATTTGTTTCCTTCATGATACATTTGTCAAGTCAAACCATTCTCCCATTTTGGACAATCACAACCTCAATAAGTTTCGTTCAATGCCAATAATGGCAATTTTCTCAACTTAATACATTGTACTCTTTCAACCTTATAATCTATTCACTTATGTTCAATCAACATTAATTCCTCAAGGAATAAAATCCCATATTTCAACATTGAAGTACCTAACACATCATTATCATAGTCATCTTAAGGTAATCTCGAATTAACAATTCACCAGCACAATAATTTCAAGTGGTCAAATCCCTTAAGATTAGACATCAAATATTCCATTTGTTTCTCTACATTAACACCCCAATTTTTCAAGACACCACCTTCAAATTTCTTCGAACATAAAATATTCAAACTCTTTCTACATTCAAACATTTTAGTTCATCATAGTGCGTGCCCTCCACAGGGACTTACAACATAATTTGACTAAGCTTACACAGAAGCATTTATATTCGAGCTTTCATAAATCCATTTGGATTCCAAGACACTCACCATGTTATAGTCATACCACTAATCCCATGTATATCCAATTGTTTTAACCACTCCCTACATATAGGAAAGATTCACTAACATCATTATCACTATATCAACTCATTTCAATCATACTTACCAACCATAAGTCCACACTTTAAACTATGGTAGCCTTCTACCAAAAATGATTAGTCATACTTTCAATTGCTCTCACTGAGCCCTCAATTACATCAAATTCACTTACAATATCTATGTCTGTCGAGCAATCGACACTGCAACCACAACCTCAGTCTAAGGACTGGCATTTGGTGCTCCAGGGTTGTAACGAAGGCGTCTTATAATGACCACACATATATCACGAAGGAATGGGCTGATCAGACCCACACTAAGGAATCACATGTGCAGTAATCAATAAGAGTCTATGCACAACTATACAGCACTTACGACAATCATACAACAATCAGAGTTCCCTAAGAAACTGCTCTGATACCATAAAATGTAACAGCCCGTTACGTACCGGTAATGTTATCATTGCATATGGTATTAAGCGCAGTTACAATCACAGTAATTGAGTTAATTAAATTACGGGTAAACTTTTTCTTTTATTACATTCCTTTCTTTAAACATTAACCATTTCCGTAATCAATTAAAACAACGCCATAATTGTAAATGCAAAACTCGCGGAAGCATAAAACATACTCAACATAATCTCTCTAAGCAATACCATTCATTTTAGCTTTTAGAAAACACATTATTAAAATTTAACACTGTGGTAATCGATTACCATCCTTGAGGTAATCGATTACCAAAGGTTACTGTAGAAGTCAGAACCTCAAATTGGGCTCCCCTGTTTTCTGGTAATCGATTACCAAGGATTGGTAATCGATTACTGAACTAGGTAATCGATTACCAATGCTCTGGTAATCGATTACTTGGTAGACAGAAGCTCAATTTTTCGTCCCCTGTTGCAGGTAATCGATTACCAGTGAAAAGTAATCGATTACTATGCAGCAAAAATGACAGATGACAGCTTTTAAGACCCAAAATGAGTGGTCTAACATACTCCTAACACCTTGATACTTATTATACACCTTACATAAGTATTAACGTAGGCTCTAGGCCCTTCCATCATGCATATTCTTTAATAAATGCATCATTACAACCATTTGCAATATAATAGCCATTTTACACAACCAATGGTCTATTTACAACTCAAGTCTTCCAATGCCTCAAAATACAATTATGTGGCCATGGACAAGTCCCATGCTCACTCAAAATACAAAATGACAAGAGGCATAACTATACATCAATTTTAAAGGACTTAACACATGGTCATAAATATACAAGAGCATGGCAATATCCACATGCAACAAGTTCATATCCTAAGTCCAAAATATCACATACTACACTATGTACATCAAATGGAATCTTTCAATATGTCATGCTCTCCAAATGCGCCTCACGCTCTACTTTTCCACTAAGCGGGCCTCTTGCCCGAAGATCCACCATGCTCAGCAAGACTTGAAATGATGTCCCCAAACACGGGGTGAGATATACAAATATATCTCAGTAAACCAAGGGTACTAGAGGATCACTCCACCCCATGGCTCACTCAATGTGCATACAATGATCATCATATAAAATGTATAACGTACAAATATCACACAACAACAACTGGGCACAAATCCAAGGACATCCACATCAGGATTCCCTTAAAGGACCCCATCATATGACTCCCGGAATCTTCTTGGTGCCTCTCCCATGGTTGAGACGACCGCATGGAAAAACCCAACTGGAACTCCTCATGAGCCCTGTCCAGCGGAAGTCCCACGTTTGGATCATCCTGGTACCGCTCCCAGAGTCGGTTCCACGGCAAAACCCGACCGGAATCCCCAAAGGATATCTCCAGCGGAAGTCCAAACCAACACACATCTACTGGCCAGAGATCACAATTATATCACACAACATGTTCCAAACATGTCACACAATCATGTCAATAATGCATGAACATACATTTATACATAATCAAAGGCATCAAATCCAACCACAACTTTCCACTAGGTGTGGTGGAACACACGAGGGAATAAAACCCAAGTTCCAAAGGTTTACCTCAACTTTGAAGCCCATGCTCCACAACGTAAGCTCCAAGCTTAATTCTCCTCTATTGAGTCCGAGAGAGGAAACCTATAATGATCAATCAACATGATCATCAATACAATTTCAAGACAACCAATTCACTTTCAAATACAATAATTCTCAACAAAACAACTTAGGCCTAATGGTCAACTACATTTAATCCACTTACTTCAACCATTTTAGTCATTAAACTAAATTACCACTTATGCACTAAGACATCACTCATTGATCATACCACATTTTCACATCATTTTCCTTATTTCCTTCGATATGGTTGAAATCTCACACACAATATACATCCAACATTCCTCCTTTCAATTTCACTACATCAAACCAACCTACCATTCATTTAAACACCAATCATGATCATATAACATCTACTATATCATTTTTACACCATCACCCCACCAATGACCTCAATAGGTCGAATTTCACATCCCCATCAACCTAGGGGTATTCAATCCGATTCCACACCCATACTCATCATATACTCATATTATTTACATATACCAATGGTTTATGATTCAATTGTTCAATTACAACACATACCAATTTCATAAAGTCTTGAAACTCATCACAAAATTGCCTAAGTTATAAATTTACAATTCACCATAATTTTTATTGCATCAATCATCATCATTTATCATTCTAAGCATTTAATTACAAAGGAGACATATCATTTAATGCTCCTTACTACCTTAACCCAACTTACATCATCAAAACCCTAACCATTATATGATCTCATTTAAAACAAAGTGAGGGTGAGAAACCTTACCACCAATAGCTTTCAATGATTCTAGGGATTGATCTCCAAGCAATGATTCAACCCAAAGACCCACAAAATTTCTCCAAAATCATTCAAAATCGCCGCTGAAAATGGGGTTTTTCACAAGATGTGGTGGTTTTCATGGCTTAATACTACTACCAATGGATTCGGAAGGTTGTTTCCAACAAATTTCAAGCCAAGAATCACTTGAATCGGTCAAGAAATGAAGAAGTTGCAAGAGGAAGAAGGATTCAAGGTCATGGCTATGGAAGTGGAGGTTCAGGCGTGAGAGGAAGAGAAATAGGAGAGAGAGTGTGAGGTTTCCCACTTAAAAGGTCACTTAGGCTATGGGTGGGTCCCACATGCGATTTAACTTTTATTAATCACCTAATTTAAACCACAAATTCATAACCTACGTATTTTTCTGGTTCATGTCATATTTTTGTTTCCTAAAAATACTGATAAAATTTTCACGCTTATCTGTACAATTATACTGCAGTATTTTTACTCCGAGAAAAATCACTATTCATCAAAATTTTCAAAACTTGTCTATCCACTCGATTTTTCGTCCTGAATCCATTTCCGACATTATTTTTATCATTTGAGGTCTTCTACTCAATTGTTCATGCCTCGGGTTACGTGTTTGGTAAATTACCATTTTGCCCTTTTCACTCAGTTTGACCTTAATTTCCGGATTTTCACTAATCTTTCCCTTTTAACCCACAATATAGCATATAATTTCATATTTAGATTTACGAGGTGTTATAGAAGTTCTTTTCTCAGTATGTACCCAATTTATATTGGCGCACAATGAATATAGCTTACTTAGCCAAAGAAATACAAAAAGCTTCGGTCAAGAGTTTTGAAAACAGTTCTTTAAGAGTTTCACAGTTTACCCGTTCCACAGATAGTTCAGCTCATGGCTGATAGTTTAAACATAATTATTCTCAACTGAGATCACATAGACCCGAGATTCAGTCAAGAGATAACGATTAGAACGAAGAGAAAAACACTTATATTAATTTAAAAGACAGTTTACAAAAAGAAACAGAAAATGGAGAAAGATGGGTATTTGCTCGTTAGGAGTCTCGATGGTTGTTTACAGAGAAGAGAAGAGGGGTTGTCACTTAACTACAGTTACAACTTAAAATTAAACTAAGTTACTAACTACTACTAAGTGATCTCTTCCTTTCGGACTGCAAACCCTCCAAGATTCGATGATGTTTTTGTGTGAGGGTGGTCCTATTTATAGCTGGAAGAGGAGTGGCAAGACTGTAATTCCTTTAGAGCTAGTTGCTTGAATGAGGGGACGAGACTGTGGCAGCAGAGTGTGAAGATTGCGTGAATTGCTGGATTGAACAGGGTTTAGTGATGATTAGCCGTTGTTTGCAGACCTTCCCATGCTTTGCTTTTGTTTTCAGCCAATGAGAACTCTTGATTCTCTGCTCTTCACGTTTCCGGCTGCTTAGTTGGTGCACTGCCTTGCTTTTTAGAAGTCTTTAACTCTACGTTACCTGCAAAGTGTACAGAAGCATTAAATGAATGGAACAGGTGCATTAAATGCGTCTCAGTCCGTTCCCCTTTTAATATATTTTAAAGGAATACGTTACCATTCGTTCCCCCACTGTGTTTTTGTCACAAATGTGTAAAACAAATGATTTTCATGTTGAAGTTGCTCATCAGATGAGGGAACGTATGGTATTTTGCCATCAAAATGGGCTTAGATGGGAATGAATTTACGTCCCATCACATGAGTGAGACAAATTTATTCGGGATGAAGAGTCATAATTGTCATATTTTCTTTCAGAGATTGTTGCTATAGATCTTCAAAGCCTTCCCGAAGCATGTATGGAGTATCCTGACCGAATTATCAATGTTCTTTAGAGAAATTTGGGCTTCTCAGGTTAATGCTGAAAGGTTATAGCTTTTGATACTACCTATTTCAATGGATAACATTTTTACCTTTTGCAGGATCCACCATTTTCTCTGTTGTGGGAGATGCATCTTCTCACCAGCAGCCACGGTGGGGATCAGTTGATCCCGTCACCAACCATGTCTAGATTCACCCGTTGGGGAGAATCGAGTAAGTTCTTTTGTTACAATGTGGTACTAATTTCTTTTATTTTTTACCCTTTTGTTTGTTTGCTAATGTTTTGATTTATTCTCGTTATCAGGTTTTATCCACGGGAGGATGCCCATCAATTCATAACAGATATAATTTTCTGTAATTTCAACCACCCATGGGGTTGTTGGAAAGATTCATCAGGGATAGTTTGTGTAAAGATTTCATGGCAAGTTTGCCCATATTTGTGTTACTAAACCATCCTTTTCAACATGCATTTTAAATTAATGTAATGTGTGATAATGTGCACTAATCACTTGTATTTTGGGAAATTTGCAGGAGCACTTCAGGTGGTTGCCTGAGCATGAGGTCAATTTGGCAAAAGCTTTTAAACACAAGGCTGCCAAGTGGTATGGTGATAAAATGCACAATTTGAGGAAGGGAAAGGGCAACCACAGTTGGATTAATGCTGAAACTAAAAGGCAATTGATGGAACAATTGGAGATAGATGACAAATTTAAGGAGGTGAGGGAGCGGAACAAGTAAAATAGGGCGCATATGCCGAGACCTTCTTATGTAGGAGGCTACATTCTGATATCCTAGCATAAGAAAAGACTTATAAGTATACATTCTCTTTTATTTCGGTATCCTCTATTTTGCATTTCAAAGTAATTAATGATTCTAATTTTATTTTGCAGCAAGCTTCTTGGAGGGTGCACGAAGAGGAGCTTGATTTTGCCACTTTTCAGAGGACTCACACCCAGGAATCAGGAGATGGGACCCGAAAATAAATTAATGAAATAGCCAAGCAATTTACTGTAAGGTATTGATTACTTTGCTTTTGTTTGATTTATCAACATTTATTTCACTTTATCATTATTAATTATTTATTTTCTTTTTTTACATTGTAATCCTGTAGAAGGAGTACGATAGGCTTTGGGAGAAGAGCCAATCGCATGAGTTGACAGATGGTGGAACCCCGTCACTCAAGTCGATAATAATGAATTCTTCCTGAAGGCAGGTCAAAAGTTTAATAAAAAGGGAAGAGTTTACAGCTTGGAAGCATATGGTAGCCAATTGAAGACTATTAAGCGCCTTTCCAGGATTGACCTAAGTCATAATGTATTTGCAGATGAGCTTGCCAGGATACGATGATTGATTGAAGAATTGCAGGCCGAGCTGTAAAACCAAAAAGAGAAAATGGCGCCGAGTTGTAGCAGACGAAGGCGGAACAACAAGAGATGGCTAGGGACTTGAAGAAATTGATTGACAAGATGGCGAGGAAGAAGCAGAAGAGGAAGGTGAAGATAAAGAAGGCACATTCAATTCAGTCCCCTTTATTTATTTTCCTTTTACATGTATTATATTAATAAATAGTGTTATGAATGTTAAGTTGATTAGTTGGAATCAGTAAGACTAGGTTTCTTTTGAAAAAAATATTGTCCTTTGGAAACTTACGATTACATTGAGCACAATAAGTTACTCAAACAAAAAGTTCTCAAATATCATTTTGCATGAACATAAAAATGGCGAAATAGTTTTTCTAACTATTTTTCTCCTTTTACGTCCCCTAAACCCTTGAAAAAGGGTTTTCTTTAAATAAAATATATTATCGGTTGAAGTTCACATGGTATAGGTCTCAAAAAGTTTCTCAAAATAAAATTATAATCATCTACTTTAGTCAACCGAGCGATAAGCTCTATAAATTTTTTTGAAGGAAATTCGGGACGAGAATTTTTCTGTCTCTATTAGTGATGGATTGAGAGACGAAAACCACACGTTCAATCTCCAATTCATCAATAGAGACAAAAAGCATTTAGTCTCTATCAATAATGGATTGTGTTCCATCCCTAATAGAGATATAATTTTTTCTGTCTTAATCTGTGATGGATATAGATACAAAAATACACGTTCGGTCTCTAAATCTAAAGTTGTCAAAATGGGCTGAAGCCCACAAGTCAACTCATAAAGTCCTATATTTGGCCCTAACCCATTAGGGCCTTTTTATAGTAGGGCCTTTTTTTGCTCTAACCCTCAAAACTCTATAATTTAGCGGATTGGGTTAAGGTTGGCCCGCGGGCCAAACTTTTTCCTTTATCCAAATTTTCATTATTTAAAAATATATAAATATAAATATAAATATTAATAAATATAAAATAAATTATGAAAATAATAAGTAAAAATAAATTTTTCAACAATGATATGTTTCAACAGAGATTTTTATCTGCGCATCAGTAAAAATGATTTTTTCTATTGACATCTCAGCATGTTGTATATCCAAATTTCTAATGAAACATATTGTATACAATGTATCTTAGTAATTTTGTGGATAATAATTAGTAAAAATATTTTTGTAAAGGTAGTAGTTGAAGAAAATTAATGGTTTAACTTTTAAATATATAGCATACTAAGAGCAGTTATTCTTATTAAGATCATTTTTTCATCGTCACTTTTGATTTTCCAATAGAGTTGCTTTATTCTGTTTTAACTCCTGGTGAGAAAATCTTCATTTGATGACATCATTTAACAACGAATTTAGTAAAGGTAGTAACTAAATTTCAATTTATATTTAAATTTGTTTTTGCATTTTCACTTGTATATTTGTGTACAAATATTACTTTATTAAAAAATTAAGTTATAGAAATTTATAATTTGTATAAAATATTTTAAGAAAGTGCTAAATATTTATTTGTTAAAATATTTTTTAATGTATTGAATATAATAAAAAACTATTTTATGAAATTATAATATTAGATGGCCCAAAGGCTGATCATAGCCAATAGGGCTTTTGGCCCGTGCGGACCTTTGTTATATAGGTTCAGTTGGTCTTGTGGGCTTTTTAGCCCAAACCCACAAGGGCTAAGGCCTAATGGCACCGGCTAACCCATTTCGACAATTGTATCTAAATTTATTACTAATAGAGCCATAATTTTTTTTGTCTCTATCAACGAGGGATTGCATTCCATATTTAATAGAGACATTTATTTGTCATACTTTTTTGAGACAAAAAAGTGATCTATCTTTATTTGGAATGGATTTTGAGACAAAATCATTTACTTACATCTCAAAATCCATCCCAAATTGAGACATATCATTTTTCGTCTAAAATAAGGACGACAATTAACTTGTCTCTATTAGGGATGGAACACAATCCATAACTGATAGAGACAAAAGAAATTTCTATCTATATCAACGACGAAATTGGAGGCGGAATGTGTAGTTTCTTCTCTAATTCTGTCACTGCTAGAGATGGAAAAAAATTTGTCCAAAAATTCCCTCTCTCAGTCCAAAAGTACACACTTAATATTACCCTATTTTTTATATATTTTATCCTGCCTCTAAATCCAAACAGAAAAATAGTAGTCTCTATTAGGGATGGATTTAGAGATGGAATCAGGTCCAATATTAGAGAAGGATTTGTTTTTCTTCTCTAAATCTATCAATAACGGTGAAGGAAATTTTGTCATCTCTACTTTTCTCCCTATTTGTGATTGATTGTTATTCCATCTCTAAATCAATCTTTATTAATGATGGAATTTTTTCTGTCTCTAATCTATGTTTTTTGGTAGTATTTTGTGTTTAAATCTAATATTTTTAATCTTATATATCTCTAAATTTAAATGATTTGTTGTTTGGATTGATATAAGTAAAGTGAACACGTCAGTTAATTACTAGCATATTCTAAATAAGATTATATTTATTTCATATTTAAAATGCTTCATTTTTATGGCTATAAAAAAAATGCTTCATTTTTATACAAGTAGAACTTACTTTTGTTATAGAAGTGTGGAGAATACAAAAAGATATTCAATGAAGAGTAATTTCATGAAATTTAATAAGTTTAATTTATATCAGGAGAATTTTTTAATTTATAAAATTATTCCCAAATACTTCGTATTGAGTTTAAATATGATGGGTGAGGATTGATTGTGTGTAAAGACAATGGAATTTAAGCTTGACAAATGGACAAAATAATGCCATTCAAGATAATTGTAAACAATTTGAAACACCAGAATGGAGCCTAAGGTGTTTAGACGAAGTTGAGGAGTGATAGAAAAATGATGTAAAATCTCAATCTTAAACCCAAAAGTTATTGGTTTAGTGAGTGTCTGGGTAGATCTTAGGATTTGACTTGCCTAAATTATAGAGGGTTCGAATTTTGAGAGTCACAATTCTTGAAAAGGATGAAAAGGCACAAATCTAAAA
The DNA here is from genome assembly GCF_033153095.1 of Gastrolobium bilobum. NCBI lineage: Eukaryota > Viridiplantae > Streptophyta > Magnoliopsida > Fabales > Fabaceae > Gastrolobium > Gastrolobium bilobum. The sequence goes on along the minus strand of NW_026895361.1, from coordinate 64,183 downwards.
TTGGATGAGTATGGGGCAATAAATTGTTGTATAAGAAAGAAAAAAGATTAACGAGAACTATTTACTTTTATATGAATGTGGTAGAAAAAAATTTTATACATCAAAAATAGAAAAATTAAACCCTATCTAAATACCATATAATTTAATAATATATTATTTGAAATTTTTATGATGATTTTCTTATGGAAAAAGTGTTTGTCATTTAAAATGACATAAAGTTATGTCATTTTAAGAGAGATAAATACAGAATAAATTTTTTTATTTAAATTTTAAATTAAAAAAACCACCCACTTTCTCTCTCCCATGATTTCTATTTGTATGTCTATCTCTCTTCTAAAATGACATAACTTATGTGATTTAAAATGATAAACACCAAATCCTTTTCTTAGATGTATGGAGTAATTTCGGAAACATTGATATCTATGAACGAAGATAATGTGAGCTTTTGTATTAATGAGGTAAGTGTTATTCCTAAAGCTACCTACACGTTTTGAGTATTGAAATCTTCTCCTAACTAGGATATGAAAATGTTCAGAAGATATTTAATTGGTGATCAATGTGTCTTTGTCCCTTGGATGTTTCCTTTTAAGGGGAGGAATTAGGATGAGTGTAGTCTTACTATTACTCCTTAAGGTTACAAACTTTTCTTGCTTTGCATTTCAAGCCTTTCTTCTGTCTGTTGACCGAAAATGACCTTATCATCTCACTTGACCACATCCTCCTACCAAAAGAGGACTAATAAAGCATGATTGACAAACACTGACCGTTTGAATCACACCTAATCTTATCCTCATTTTCCCATGCGCCACACTGTATCATTGCCATAACAGTTCAACGTTGACCGTGAAGATCTTTTCTAATCCAATGCCGAATCTCTATTTCAAATGGAGGACCGTCCTCTCAGCTTTCCTGTAGAAGCCGAAATCATTTTTTCATTTTTTTTCATTTTTAAGTCATTACAAGCCAAAAGCCTAAGTGGTTGTGCCTATGCCATGACAGCAACATACACCGAACCCACTCTAATAAATAAACATAATAATAACCATAATAATAATAATTATTATTATTTTAAATTAACCACAAGTTAATTACTTATAAATAAAACTTTAATTATTACTACTTATTTTCTTACATCAAAGTAAAAGAAAAAATGGGTTAAGTAACCCTTTTGCCCTTATTTTTATAAAAAAAAATCACTTTGTCCCTTTATTAAAATTATATACCAAATTTTAATATGTTGTATATATATTAATGGCTTTTTTGTATAAAAATATTCTAATTAGTTCATTGCTTCACGATTAATATAGTCTACAAAATTAAAATTTTAAATCATTCTCAAAATGATAACGAGAAAGATGATCAAACACATACTTTCACTTTCGCTTCGCTGTCAATAACTTACTCATACGGTATATATGTCTTTGAAATAGGTGCTTGGGTTGGGAGCCTAATACGGGAGAACAATTGTCAATCATCCGAAAAAAGAAGAAGAAGAACTTAATGAATTTGTATTTGTGCATAAATTATTTGCCATCGTCGGTCCATTCAGAAAAATATCGAGCGAGTGAAGCGAGACTCTGAGAGAGAGAGAGAGAGAGAGACAATGCAAAAGCGAAAAGCGACAACATTGCTTACGAGGCAACCAGCACAGCTTGCGTCACAATCAAACACAGAGCAAAACGGCACCGTTTTGTCTCATCTCGTTCGTTCCACCCATTTGCATTTGCTTCAGTTCCACCCCAATCCAATTTTATAATATTATTTTATCTATTCTATTTTCTATCCCTTCGCCACCAAACCATCACACGCCATTTCTCAAAGTCTTCCCTTCACCCCCCACTCCCACTCCAAACCAGATTCCCTCACCGCAGATCGTCGTCGTTTTGCTCTCCATCCAAGACGACGCCGTATTTGGTTCTCTAAATGTAATCTCTGCTTACAAAAAAAAAAAAAACCCAAAAGGTTCTGTTGTTGTTGTTTTTTTTTTTTTTTTTGGGTTCGGTTTTTTGGGTATGGATCGGGCGTCGGTGACGGTTGGACCGGGCATGGACATGCCGATCATGCACGACAGTGACCGTTACGATCTGGTCCGAGATATCGGGTCCGGGAATTTCGGCGTGGCGAGGTTGATGCAGGACAAGCAGACCAGGGAGCTAGTTGCTGTCAAGTATATCGAACGTGGTGATAAGGTTGTTAGTATTTCAGTTTTACACTTTTATTATTCTGAATGAATGCTAAAAAGTTATTTTTTCTATTTAATTTTTTAATTCTTTTTTACGATGTTCTCTCTGTTGCCCCTTATTTTGGAAAATTTTTGTTTCTCACGTTTTGGTAAAGAAAAAAGAAAAAACATAATTTATCACATGATCCTTTTGTTTTAATTTTTGCGTGAGTCTTTGGTTGCTGCTGACGTGTTTTACTATTTATACCAAGTTTCATGTTTCCTTATTTGTTTCAGTACTTCTTGCTACTAGTTTGTGTGTGTGTTTTTTTTTTTTTTTTTTTGTTCTTTTTTTAACTCTATTCACTTTAAATTCTTACTGTGTTATTGTGTGTCTGTTACAGATTGATGAAAATGTCAAGAGAGAAATCATTAATCATAGGTCTCTCAGACACCCTAACATTGTTAGGTTTAAGGAGGTTAGTATATTTTTTTATATTTATACATGTATAGAGGATGGGTAATCACATTTATCTCATTATCTGTAATTATCTATGAAATTTCACTTAGGTCATTTTGACACCTACTCATCTGGCCATTGTAATGGAATATGCATCTGGAGGAGAACTCTTTGAGCGAATCTGCAATGCTGGGCGTTTTACTGAGGACGAGGTTTTTATTTAATAAAATTGTAAATTTAATTTGACTTGCCTATGTAACTTGGTAACCCATTGTTATGATGCAGGCTCGTTTCTTCTTTCAACAACTAATTTCTGGGGTCAGTTATTGCCACGCAATGGTAATTAAACTTTCCCCTTTTCATCACTGTCCAATCTAAATTGTGTTGACCACTTTACCCTACAGTGGAATCTAGTATAGGTAATGTATCTTTCTTCTGAACATTATGTCTGATGTATCAGTCTTCTTTGTAATATGTCTCTTCATGAAGCAAGTATGTCATCGGGACCTAAAGTTGGAAAACACTTTGTTGGATGGAAGCCCAGCGCCTCGTTTGAAGATATGTGATTTTGGGTACTCCAAGGTAAGGGTATCTTTATCTAACTAGTTCTTCATGGTGTGAGTTCCTTGCTTATATATCTTAATGCGATATGTTAGGTTGAGTGATGTTTACTTTTCCTCCAATAACTTTCTGCTTCTGAGTGCTTCTTTAGTTTCCTTGTGTGAGTTGCTTTTGTTTTTCAGATTTAGACCGTGATGACTGATGATTGAATTAGGTAGCTTCTTTTATCTTAAAAGATGATTTCAGTAATTTGGGATATTGGAAAGGGGCAATTCTGCATGACTGTTTATGGTGAATTTTGATAATCTAAATTTTTTTTAATGAGCTTGTGCTTCATTATGCAATGCGTAGTGTTAGCGTTTGGCTTGCCTAGATTTTAAGCCCGCAAAGTTGTCGTATATAGCTTTGATAAAAAGATAATGTTCCATCCATTATCAAGTCATGGATGGGGTGATAATTCGCTCAGGAGAAGGCGTGTTTGAACTTCTAAAGAACACTGGCATAGTGGCATTCCCTTCCTCTGTTTCAAATTTTTAACCTGCTTCTGCTTGTGTCTGTGTTCTCATATAGGTGCAATGGTGCATGAAAATAACTATAAAATGTTTCTGGTTTTCTTCAGAAACCCGATAACTTGGCCTTTGCACCTTTTGATGTTGCTAAGCTAATTCTACTTGTATTTTTGTCTTTTGTTTTAGAGTACACTGGAATTAAAATTCACCATGACTTGCTTGTATTTTGCTGTTATCCTTTTAATTCATTGATTCAATTTTCTTCTGGCTTGTAAGCACCGAAATATTTCAATTTTCAATCTAATGAGGGACTTCACAGATTTATATCATCATTAGATCCTAGTTTCTTTTCTTGAAGGATTTGAGATCATTGTTATACCTTAGAAATCTGATTGATGTTGTTATTTGCAGTCTTCAGTGCTTCATTCGCAACCAAAGTCAACTGTGGGAACTCCTGCATATATTGCTCCAGAAGTATTGCTGAGACAAGAGTATGATGGCAAGGTAGATTATTTTGGTTTCATGGTATTTTTCCTTTTGTATAGAACTATTACTGTCGCATTTGACTGAAGAAATTTTTTTATTGTCGACTTGTTATAATTGGTGAGCTAGTGAGTCCTTCGCTTTTTGTGCTATAAGGAACTAAAGCAATGATATTTTGACAGTCGTTCTGTTCTCACCTAGTCCAATGGTCATTTTAGTCTGCACTCCAAACAAAGGTCATTTTTCTTTTCTGGTTGTCATCTCCACGTAATTCAGGTCTTCTTGGCACTAGTTGAAAATCTTTACATAGTTGACACTCTACATTATTGTCTTATATGTCCACTATTGTGAACTAAGAGAATGGTAGGTAATTTACATTCTGCTCTCTTTGCATATAAAAGTTCTTAAAAGTTTCTTATTTTATTAGTTTTTGTTTTTGTTAGATAATAAAAAAAAAATGAACTTCTAAGTGTAATTAAATAATAAAATTAGTTGAGATTGCTGTTGTCCAACTTGCTTCCTCCACTCTTCCATATTTCATTCCCACTCTTCCTCTCATTTTTTTTTATTTAAAATCATTTTTTAAATTTGGTTTGATGTATTTTTAGTCTTCAATATTCAAATCATAACCATTGCGCTACTTCACCACCTACAGATAAGTGTGTAATCCTAAGCTTCCCCCCTCCCTTCGGTAATAGAGTTTAGTAGTGTGATTTGCTTCTCTCACCATTTTATTTGTTCTGTAACTTGAGTACAATTTTCAATATCAATAGATAAGCCCGGGTTCGAAATTGGATTAAACATCAAACATTTCAATTTTTAACTTTACTAATATGTATGTTGGGTATCTTAATGGGGTGCTGTTATTTTGCTTTTGTGCATTTAATATCAGATTGCAGATGTTTGGTCCTGTGGAGTAACGTTATATGTGATGCTAGTCGGAGCATATCCTTTTGAAGATCCTAATGAACCAAAGGATTTCCGGAAGACAATTCAGGTAGATATGATATTAAGATATTTGCTCATTTTCTTCATTGAGTATTGTCTGATTGCTCGAGTGCAACTTGTTGTGGTTGCTTCCTTGCAGAGAATTCTCAGTGTCCAGTATTCTATTCCAGATTTTGTTCAAATATCTCCAGAGTGTCGCCACCTTATCTCAAGGATCTTTGTTTTTGACCCTGCAGAGGTAATTTCTATTTTAAATAACTGACCTACTTCTGCTTATATGAATTTGACACTATACTATCCCTACGTAATTTTGTTGTTTAGATGCATTTTTATATACTATCACTGAATGTCCTGTTTGAGAGCTCAAGCAATATTTCTTACGTTACATGAAATCAATTTTTAGAATTTAAAGGATTTTTAGCATAATTATTGGGCATTTTCCTTCTCTAAGGAAGTTTTATTCAATTTATTATAATATTTAACTTTTACATTTTATATAGGTCATGCATGGTTGTAACTTGTATGTCTATCATATTATAGAAATATATTGTGGGCATAGCTGCAGCTGTATAACTTAAAAAGTGTGATCATAGGAAACAGGGCAAAATCTTGAATATACCATTTGGACCTATTGATTGTACAGTATATTGATTAGACTTCTACTCGTGCTAGCCCAATCATTTATTTGAATCTTATGCCTTCAGACATTTATGTGACAGAGAATCACCATGCCTGAAATTTGGAACCATGAATGGTTTTTGAAGAATCTCCCTGCGGACCTGATGGATGAGAAGATAATGGGTAACCAATTTGAGGAGCCAGACCAACCCATGCAGGGCATTGATATAATCATGCAGATAATTTCAGAAGCTACAATACCAGCAGCTGGGACCTATTCTTTAGACCAGTTGATGGCAGATAACATTGATATGGATGATGACATCGATGAATTAGAATCTGAATCTGAGCTTGATATAGATAGCAGTGGGGAAATAGTGTATGCCATATAATATAATCATCGTCTGCACCTGAAAGACAGCATATTAGGAGAGCATCATAACATTGGGATTTATGGCATTTTCAGCATCAAGGAAAGAGATATATGTGGTGGTCACATTTCCTGTAGATTAGGATGGATAATGCAAAGAAGTTCATGTTAATTTATATATGTTTGCGTGCTTCTTGGAGTTTCCAACGTCCACACCATTTGTCAGTATCATTTTACACTCTAGAAGAAGTTGGTAGCTGTGGGAAGAAATTATTGTTATCCTTTCCTTACTAGCTGGTGAATACTTGCTTTATATATTATATTTTGCCGTTAGGTTAAGTGAGTCATGTTTCATGCCCCTGCTTATATGCACATACTACGTGTAAACAGTTAATTTTTATTATGCATATTCGTCACATATCCTAGTTTATGGACTTCCTTCTTAGTTATGTGTATGTGTATGTATCATGTGATGTAGCACATTTTATTCCTGTAAACTATTTCGATCTGTTTTGCTCCTTTCGGTTGGCACATTGCTGTACCTCTTATATTCACGTAGTTATATATACAATTTAGATGGAAGTCATAAATACTATTTGCCAAACAATTGTACACAATAGAATTAAATTCGAATGGAGGGCTTTGGGGCTTTATTTCCTGAACTTAAGGTGGTCCGTTCTCTCTATACTTTATGTTTCTGCATTCATTTCTCTTTTAATTTTATTCTTATAGCTAATGGCAATTTTTGTGTCTATAGTATAAGGTTTTATTCTTTTTCTTACTTTATGTGTGGAATATTTGGCTAATTTTTTATTTTTAATTTCATGTTATGCTTAATAAGTGACTTTCCGTGACAAAAAGGTTATATATATATATATATATATATATATATATATATATATATATATATATGAGAAATATTACTCTCATTTCACATGAGACATCTTATCTCATTTTCTTTCACTTCGATTTCCGCACTTTTTTCTTTTTTCTTATTTCCTCTCTACAACATAAGCACCCCCCTATATATATATATATATTATATATATATATACATATGGTGGGACCCACCTATTTTCTCTCTACAACATAAGATAATTATCTTATGCAAAAGGAGATTAATAAAACCCTATATATATATATATATATAGATATATATATATATATATCTATATATGTGACTTTATTAATCTCTATCTCTTCAACATAAGAGAGTTTTTCTCTTATGTTGAAGAGAGTATATATATATATATATATATATATATCTATGTTGAAGAGATAATTATGTATATCTATATATATATATATATATATATATATATATATATAGAGAGAGAGAGAGAGAGAGAGAGAGAGAGAGAGAGAGAATATTTTGATACTGATGTTAAAGAAAAAGTTTGACATCTCATTTGAGAGCCATTAGATTAAAGCAAATCAATGGTGTCACATGTTTATAAATTAGAGTTGTTAGATCAAAGCAAGATTAACGACACTCAGATGAGGTATTAAATTTTTTTTTTGACATAGGTGTCGAAGAATCCTATTATATATATATATATATATATATATATATATATATGGCACGGTAGAAAAATTTTGTCTGAGACATTTTTTAGGATACGTCATCGGATCCTGGTAATTTTTTTTAAAAGAAAATCAGCAGTTCTCATTTTTTGTCTCTGGCAGAAAGCAGATATTTACCGCTGTTGCGGAAAAATCGAATCCTATATATATATTTATGGGGTTTCAACTTCTGCAATAACAGCAGAAGATCAGGGTTCCTGCAAAGAGAGAAACTTGGTGGACCCTATCATGTTTGTTTTAAAAAAAAGAAAGAAAACAAACAAACAAAATTGTTCAGTCAGTAGCAGGAAGAAAATATATTTGCCCTATATATATAGGGTAAAGTATTTCTCCCGTCACTAGAGATAAGTTATCTCCGGTGACCCCCAAAATTACGTCGTTTTGAATCAATAAAGGGTATTTTTATAATTTTAAGTGAATTAATGAAGAGTGTTTCAATAAAATTCATATAATAAAAAAATAAACAAAATTATGAAAACACCCTTCACTAATTCAAAACAATATAATTTTAGGGGTAAGTGGATATAACTTATCTAGAATGATAGATAAAGCACTCTTGATTGTTTCCTACTATCTTGGTTGTTTCTTAGGTATCTCTTAGGAGTGGTTTTCATATTTCATTGTATTTCATGATATGTTTCATAATTGTTCTACTATTTGAAGCTTCTAAATGTTGATCTTGATGTAGAGAAGTTTTAGTTTTTGTTATTTATAATTGCTTGCAAGGAAATTTTCACAGGTAATTATTCCAACAAAATCTCTTCCTCTTTGGTCATACAAAATTGTAACTAACTCTTTAGGCTAATGATCATTTCAACCTAAGTAATCTTTCCAGGAAAGCTCATCTCTTTCACATTTCTATCATCCTTGACATGCCTTTCTAGGAAGCCTAAATTATTATTATTTTTTGTTCTTTTTGTTTTTAAAAGGGTTCGTTAGTAATAAGCTAACCAGGAGCATGCATGTAAATTTAAATAAAAATATCATGAATCATGTTATCATAAGAAAACATTTAGGCTTTCTACTATCATGATCCAGAGCATTAAATGAAAAAGAAAAAAGATTTTATGTACCTTCTAACTATGACATAAACCAAATTCTTGATGTTTAAATTATGGATGATGTTCATTGCTTTCTTGCCATCCTTTTCTAGTTCATGCAGTTCTGCCCATATGTCAATCAGGGCAGGAACACGTATCCTTTGGTCTTCAGGAAATAGTCCTAGGTCCATGAAACACTCTTTCTCCTTGATGGAGGACTCGTCTACCTCTATATCCAAGCTATTTTTGAGGCAACTCAATAAGTCATTATTAGACTTAAGAATGGACTGACTTTCCAACCGTTCTTTCATAATTTGCCATTTCTCAATAGGCAGATTACTGAGAGATCCACCAATGACTTCAATGGCCAAAGGTGAACCCTTACAACCTCTCACTATCTGCATTTCAGTGCAAGCAAGTAAAATCAGTATTGTATATGATAATTGTCTTGGAAAACAGGGATGTAAGTATTGAAGTTATTGCTTTGAAGGGGAGAAAGGATCTAACTTTGTTCTAGTAACCATTTTCTTTATTCATTGTTATTTTGTAAATATTCAAATGTGGCATGACAACTGACAACAATTCAACAAACATATAATTTTTTACTCAACATTCGATTATGTCTCTATGGTGTGAAAGATTTTAGAGAAGTAGAAGAACATAAAATAAGTATATTCTTATACATCACAAGGTAAGAGAAAAAACCTCTTGGACAAGATTTTCACACAACATGAATGAGCCGGAGAATTTCGGTAGAGCAAAGAGACGGAAAAGGGATACTGCATCATCATGATCAAGTGGCTCCAAGGTGATTGGATCGCCAAATCTTGGAAATGCAACTCTTGAAGTAACCAAAATCTTCTAATTTGATATATGGAATTTAAACTTCTCAACAAGGGCTTCTGACCCGGGCCAAACATCATCCTGGACCAACAACATTGAACTTTCCCCAAAACCAACTTGCCTCAGCAAATGTCCCAACTGGATAATTGCATCTTCATCACTTTGAAAATCAGGCACCCTACATCCACAGTGTTCAAATAAAGTCTGTACAATGGTCTTCAAGTTGGGTGTTTCTGACACGGTCACAAAGAAGATGTTCCCACCGAACTTGCCTAATCAAACCAAGCAAACTTTCTAAATCAAGGAGCATATGAGGTTTTGTACTTTTCCAGAATGCATGCCATATATTATAACTGAAAAATATACTTAAAAATTTTGTTTTTAACCTCCAAACAGTTCTCATAATAGGAGTAGCTGACATTATTATTTCTATGTAAACATGGCAGAGAGAAACTTCCTTCGCCTTCCTCACACCATGTTATTTATTAACTAAAGGAGTAAATATGGAAATGGTAAAAAAAAAAAAAAAAAGAATAAATATTGAATCTCATTCTTAACCAATTGAAGAACACAAAGAACATTTTAGGAAAAAAGAGTCTTCTAAGGCCACATTACCTCTGACTTGGTCGTCCCAGCAGAGCTTCTTGGCCAATATGCTTTTTCCCGATCCTACCAAACCAGTCAACATCAACACCAAGAAACATCACCATTCTTGAGCAGCTCAATCTTCAACTTCTCCAAAGGCTTATCCAACCCCACAGTAAATTCTGGATTTTCAGGAGCCCCACTAAGACCCCTTAACATATTCTCTCTCCCATGATTTCCCAACCCAGCATAATTATGGATCTCTGTCACCTTGGACAGTGTCTCCTTCAAATCCCTTGCCATGTGAACTTGCATATCCTGAGATAAAACCCTCCCAAGCATCTTATCTCTTTTCCTAAGCTTGTCACGGTTCTGAGGATAAAAAGGAAACCTCCACCAACGAATTTCTGAGCACTTGTTCACAAGCTCTTTACCAGCTTTCATTTCATTTTCCAACCTTTCTACTTCTGCTCTGGGACGATCCAATTTCATGTTGCATTGTATGATCTCTTCCACCAAAGGAGTCAAAGCATCCAAGGTGTCTTTTTTCCTTTCAAGGGTAGGCTTGAAATCTCGACCTTTGGCTATGAATTCTAGAGCATGTTGTAGCCCCTCTTGCATTCCAGCTCCAACGGAACCTCCACTAAAAAAACTAGCTTCCATAACTTTCCTTCTTCTTTCTCAACTCTACAAGTATACCAAACACCCCAGATTCCCAAAATCACAAATTTCCGTGGGATCAACTTCTTCTGAATTAAACAAATGAAAACACACTGAACCAAAAAAGCTTCACCAAATGCAACTGTTCCACTTAGACAAGATAATTTTATTGCGGAATGCCTCACCACCAGGAAATTTCCTTTCTCTTTATGTTATTATCTAATCCACTGACGCGGAAACTACACGCTTTTACTTTCAGAGTTTCACACACAAAGGACGAACCTAAGTAGAATAGGAAGAGACACTTAAATCTTATCCAGTGAAATGATCCTCTCATTTTAATAGAAATCTATAACTTAATTCAAACTATCATCAAGGCCTCTGAGCACTAGTTCATTACCAAAAATGGATCTTCTTATGATTATACGAAGATATTCACAAAATTTTACATGACTTGGCCTGGTGTGAAATTTTAATACGAAGATTTATTCCCTTTACGATAAATAATTAAATTTCTCTTACACGGAAATCAACTGATTCCTTTTGTCATATTGTACAAAACTGCAAATATCTCACAGTAAATTTATATTTTTCAGAAGATCATACTTCTTTCATCTCTTCATGATACTTCTTTTATCTCTTCATGAATGACTTACCCATTCACTAGAAGGTATTTTGTTCATAAATTGCATTAGATTTTATGAATTTTATCAGTTCTGTTGCAATGATTATAAGTTAGCTTTTTTGTTTGCAATCAAAGAACAATATTCTAAGAATTTGCTCATTTTGTTTGAAATTCAATTCTTCTGTATATATCTTTCCCACATTCTCCCAGTGAACTGCAAATGAAGAATAGGTCTTGATCTTCAATAACTCTGCCGCAGAGCACACCAAGAAATTGGTGAAATTAATGATGCAACATTTTTATTTAATTTGGCTGGGAAGACTATGGTTGTGGGAGTATTTGGTGAAATTAATGATGAAATCAGATGATTGATTTACTGTATCTTGTGATCCCACTCTACACATAAATGAGAAAACATGCATATTTTTATTACGAAAAAAAAAAAAAGGTCATGCCAAAATAACAGTATCATCAAATACCAATTCCTGCTTTTTACACAATTATTACATGGAAAAGATGTTTGGTGAGAGGTAAAACAAGAGGACCAACAGTGATACAACTTTCAAATTACTCCAAGCCACCTTAAGAACTTCAAGAAACTAGTCTCAGGATTGAACTCCGGGAAGCCAATTTAAGCTAATGTCTGCTTTAGACAACTCTATCTTCAGATTTGGAAGTTTAGAAAAATGATCCCATAAAGCAGCCACCTCTTCGTCACAGATAACATATATTTGATGCTTTAAATCCCCAAAGTTCATGACTGAGTATGGCAGCTTACTCATCCTAGAGCAACCCCACATATAGAGCTTCTCAAGACTATGCAATTCACCAATGTCCTCAGGTAATTGGGCAAGGTTTACACAGTCTGAGATGTCAAGACAGCACAGTTTTTGAAGTCTTCCAACAGATTCTGGTATCTCTAGCAAATCAGAGCAGGAACTAAGCCTTAGCAATTCCAAATTCTCAAGTTCTCCAATTTCTTGCGGCAGTGCAGATAGCTTGTGACAGTTAGTAATGCTAAGCTTCTTCAAGGTGGTAATTTTACAAACCTCAGCAGGCAATTCTACCAGATCATTGCAATAGTCAATGTTCATCTCCACCAGATTTGGCAGTGCTGCTGAAATTTGGATGGAACTGCTTTCAAAAGCATGCTTTGTATTACACATACGAAGGGATAATTTTTGCAGACTCTTCAGTTTACATAGACAAGGAACTGAAACCTTCTCCAACCTGATTCTTTTAAGGTCAGACAAACAACCAAGTAGCTCAAATTTGTTTAACTCTGAAGGATGGAAACCGTAATTTGTGACTATTAAAACTTTAAGTTTACTCATTCTGTCAGTGAAACCCGGCAAGGTGTACTTGCTAGATTGAATATTCAAAACCAGAACCTCTGCTTGATCAGGTTGTATGTTGCACCAATCTGAAGTGAATGTTTCATCTGCAAAAGCATCCTATATAGCTTCAAAATTGAATATGATAAATGCCACAACACAGAATCCATTCATATTAGCATTTTTTTTGGGATATTATCCATTGGTTCATCAATTACTCGACTAGTTCGATTCAAGTCAGGTCATATGGGACACAAAACTCTTCCTACCAAATTTTAACACAACTGTGTTCCCAAGGACTCGATCTCGAGATCACTCGTTAAGCTGGAACAACCCATTACCAATTGATTCACGTGCTTGGTGGTTCAGATTAGCATTTCTTATTAGTCTGTTTGTGCATATAATTTAAACACACACTAAGAGAAGTAGATAGAGAAACTAACCAGTTGAAATAGACAATGTGCGAGCAACCACCTGTTGTGGCTTCTGCCCCATCCACCTTAAGGGAAAGAAAGATGACAATACCCGAGAAATGATACTTTGCTCATTCTGTCCTACCCACCATTCAGGATGATTATTTCCACTCAAGTCCATCATCAATCTTTCCCTCTGTTCAAATGGTTCTTTGCTGCTTTGAAGGATTGCTAGCTCTCTAAGGAGATCATGCTGTGTGAGGAAGTGGTTATTGTAGTACAAATCTCTATCCGTTGCAATTTTCCTGGTCAACAAGCAGAATTAAGTTAACCAGGGAAACCATAACCCTTTAAAAGAACAATAACATTGAGTCTATTTGATAATGTAGTTTAGGTTTTTTTTACTACTTTGCCTCCAGGGTGACAAGTGGAAAGTCACGGTTAGATAGGCTATTAAATCATTTATGATGCTATTGTATAGATCCATTCACTGAAAAGTATATCTTTCAATTTGGTATACGTAATTCATAGATTGTATCTTAATCAAATGCCATGAAGGAATGCATTTAAATTACATCTTTCTTAAAGCGATCCACAATTTAAGAACAAACAAACTCATCAATAATGAAATATTAGAATATCTTGAAAATATTTCATACTATCTTGATTGTATCTTAGAGTTTTGGAGTATCTTCGGTATCCCTTATTAGTGGTTTTCATATTTCATTGTATTTCATGATATGTTTCATAGTTTGTCTACTATTTGAAGCTTACAAATGTTGATCCTGATGAACTTAGATAAGTTTTAGTTTTTGTTATTTATAATTGCATGCCATGAAATTTTCACAAGTAAATATTCCAACAAAATCTCTTCTTTTTTGGTCATACAACATTGTAACTAACTCTTTAGGCTAATGATCATTTCAACCTAAGTAATCTTTCCACGAAAGCTCATCTCTCTCACATTTCTATCATGGCAGAAGTGAGAGCAATCCTTATACGCAGCTTACCTTTACACATTTGCAAAGACACTATTTCCCGGATTTGAACCCGTGACCTTTCAATCACAAAGAAGCAGCTTTTACAACTGCTCGAGGCTCGCCCTTTTTTAGTATGAATCATGTTATCAAAAGAAAATATTTAGGCTTTCTACTATCATGATGCAGAGCATTAAATTAATATATATATATATATATATATATATTATGTACCTTCGAACTATGACATTAACCAAATTCTTATTGGTTAAATTATGGATGATGTCCATTGCTTTCTTGCCATCCTCGTCTCGTTCATGCAGTTCAGCCCACATGTCAATCAGGGCAGGAACACGGATCCTTTGGTCTTCAGGAAATAGTCCTAGGTCCATGAAACACTCTTTCTCCTTGATGGAGGACTCGTCTTCCAATATATCCAAGCAATTTTGGAGGCGATTCAATAAGTCATTATTAGACTTAAGAATGGATTGACTTTTCAACCGTTCTTTCATAATTTGCCATTTCTCTAAAGGCTGATTACAGAGAGATCCACCAATGACTTCAAGGGCCAAAGGTGAACCCTTACAACCTCTCACTATCTGCATTTCAGTGCAAGCAACTAAAATCAGTATTGTATATGATAACATGGATGCAAGTATTATAGTGAAGTTATTGCTTTGAATGGGAGACAAGGATCTAACTTTCTTCTAGTAACCATTTTCTTTATACCTTGTTAATTTGTAAATATTCGAAAAACATACAATTTTTGACTTGCAACATTTGATATGTCTCAATGGTGTGAAAGATTTTAGAGAAGTAGAAGAACATAAAATAAGTATATTATTATACATCACAAGGTAAGAGAAAAAACCTCTTGGACAAGCTTTTCATCCAACATGTATGGGCCGGTTAATTTCAGTTGAGCAAAGTGACGGAAAAGGGATACTGCATCATCATGATTAAGTGGCTTCAAGTTGCATGGATTGCCAAATCTAGGAAATGCAACTCTTGAAGTAACCAAAATCTTGTAATTTGATATCTGGAATTTAAACTTCTCAACAAGGACTTCTGACCCAGGCCAAACATCATCCAGGACCAACAATATTGGACTTCCCCCAAAACCAACTTGCCTCAGCAAAAGTCCTAACCGGTTAGTTGCATCTTCATCACTTTGAAACTCAGGCAACCTGCGGCCACAGTGTTCAAATAAAGTCTGTACAATGGTCTTCAAATGGGGTGTTTTTGACACGGCCACAAAGAAGACGTTCCCACCGAACTTGCCTAATCAAATGAAACAATTTTCTAAATCAAGGAGCATTCGAGGTTAGGAACTTTTCCAGAATGCATGCCATATATGAGCAAGTGAGCATTTCACTCGACTAAAAGAGTAAAAATTTAGATAAGATGTTATATTATACTGAAAATACACTTAAAAGCTTTGTTTTCAATCTCCAAACTCCAAAGATTTTGTTGACCAAGAAAAACAACGGTTCTCATAATGGGAGGAGCTGACATGATTTCACTGTAAACATAAACTACCTTTTCCTTCCTCACACCATGTCCTAGACCTCTTGTCTAAAGTGAAAAATGGCTTAAAGGAATCATTATTCTTTTATACATTTAGAAAGCCTCAAATGGTGAAATGGAGGGGAAAAGGAAAAAGCAACATCAACCTTAATCTCTGCTTAAAGCCAACATTCTTTCTTTTCTTTTTTTTTCGCTTTTTCCTACGTAATATTCCATATGATTGGATACTATACTATATATAGTACATGCTATGTTATTTATTCACTAAATTAGTAAACATGGAAATGGTAAATAAAAAAGAACAAAAATATGAAATCCCATTCTTAACCAATTGAAGAACACAAAACATTTAGGAAGGCCACAAACCTTTGACTTGATCGTCCCAGCAGAGCTTCTTGGCCAATGTGCTTTTTCCCGATCCTGCCAAACCAGTCAACATCAACACAGAAACACCACCATCCTTGAGCAGCTCAATCTTCAACTTCTTCAAAGGCTCATCCAACCCCACAGTAAATTCTGGATTTTCAGGAGCCCCACTTAGACCCTTCAACAGTGTCTCTTTCCCATGATTTCCCAGCACAACATACTCCTTAGTAAGAATCTCCAGAATCTCTCTCACCTTGGACAGTGTCTCCAACGAATCCCTTACCATCTGAACTTGCATATCCTGAGATAAAACCCTCCCAAGCTTCTTATCCCTTTTCCTAAGCTTGTCACGGTACTGAGGAAAAGAAAGAAACCTCCACCAACGAAATTCTGAGCACTTGTTCACAAGCTCTTTACCTGCTTTCATTTCATTCTCCAACCTTTCAACCTCTTCTCTGGGACGATCCAATTCCATGCTGTATTGTTTGATCTCTTCCACCAAAGGAGTCAAAGCATCCAAGGTGTCTTTGTTCCTTTCAAGGGTAGGCTTGAAATCTCGACCTTTGTCTATGATTTTAAGAGCATCGTGTAGCACCTCTTGTATTACAGCTCCAACGGCACCTCCACTGAACAAACTAGCTGCCATAACTTTCCTTCTTCTCAACTCTGCAAGTATACACAACACCCCAGATACCCAAAATCACAATTTTCTGAATCAAACAAATGAAAGCCACAATGAACCAAATTCTGAACGAGATAATTTTATAGTTGAGCCAATCAGAAACTTACAAAGCACAAGCGAGGTTCCTTGTTCAACACAAAAGTATGACCTAGGTCCCACTCCATGGTAAAAACATTAACATTTCTCAAATGCTTTGCCAAGAAATTTCCTTTGCCTTTTATATTATTATCTAATCCACTGACGCGTTCTTAAAAAATCTAACTGTACACTTTTATTTTCGGAGTTTCACACACAAGGGACAAATCTTAGGAGAATAATAACAGACAGTAATATATTTTATATAGTGAGGTAATACATATTCAATAATATTAAAAGGAGAAATTTCTCTGAAAATCAACTTATGCCCTTTACAAACTCGCAAATATTTCATTCTTGTTCGAGGAATCATCCTTTCAAGCGTCATAGCTTACATATGTTGCATAGACATGACATGGAAAATGAGATCCGTACATTAATTTTAAAAATTGCGCTTTGATATTAAATAATATTTTTAATATATATAATATTTAATATATATAACAACTCATAATAAGTCATATAATTAATCAAATTTTCAAATTCAATAACATAAATATAAAGTAAAATAATTTTTCATGTCAAATTCAATAACAGAAAAAAAATTGATTTACAAATTATTTTTTCATGCTTAATTAATAAAATAAAATTTAGATATAAAAAAAAACATATCAAATGCGTGTTGGCGCGTTGATCATATGTTGACAAATTATTTTTTCATGTTTAATTAATAAAATAAAATTTAGATATAAAAAAAAATATCAAATGCATGTTGGCGCGTTGATCATATGTTGAAAAAAGTTGATTGCATGTCCAAACGCGTGTCGAAACGTGTCATCGAAGTATTGACTGCATGTCTCAAAATATTAATCGCGTGTTAAACACATATCAAAATATATCGGAGCGTGTCAGTGTTTGACAAACAAAATTTTTTAAAAAGTGCATGTCAATGCTTTCCACGGTTACATAAAGAATCTCAATTATTATAAATTAACGGTGATGAAATAATGCATCTAGACAAATAATAAGAAAATTGTTATGGACCAATATAATGGACCTAAGGGTCTGTATATGATCGAGTCTAGTCCTATTCTCATATATGAAATGCTCTATAAAAGGGGATTCATGTCACAAGTATTCATCTTTGCACATTAGGTCGTTGTACATGTACACTACCCCCATTTGTCCTCTACCTTCTCATCGTGCATAATGATCTGTCGTAACTTGTAGTTGTCTTCTCCATAAACACTGCAAACTCTCAGATCCAACGGTTGATCCTCAGGAGTCACACAAAAATAATAACGGTTAATTTGTATATGATAATTTATATACTTTCACATTATGTCATGTATTGAGAAAATTCATTCTCTATTTTATAATGAACAAAAATAATAAGTTAGTTTGTATATGATAATTTAGATACTTTCACATTATCTCATGTATTGAGAAAATCTATTCTCTATTTTATAGTTGTTCAGGCTATATTGATCAGTTTTCATATGCAAAAAACTAATCTTTAAAAATTTAAAACTAAATAAAAAAAATGTTTCAATATTCGTCGAAGCTTCAACGATCAATGATCAACGAGAATTGCAAAGAAATGCACATTGGGTTAACATGAATTAAGTAACCGTGTTGTGGTGTGGAATAAAGTAACCGTGTTGAATATTGCGTTAACACTAATAAAGAGTTGAGCCAATTCTTGGGCTGCTCGTGGCGTGATTTATCACCAACTCAACCGATTAAAAACTTAAATTACTTGTTAAATGAAATGAAATTTAGGTGTAGAAATGTGTAACTCACACTTGGCATATGAAAGCTCAACAGATAAGATAAGAAGATTTAAAACCAAAACCTCAACTACTTCAGCTGGTAGCATATTGTCCCGAGTTGGGGCGACCTTAATGTCTGCAAAAATATTTTGTTTGGTGTCAAGTGTAGAATATTAGACGACTGAACCGTCTTTGCTAGCTTTTTGTGTCAATGTGCAAACTGCAATTTGAACATGCATTTTGGAGAGGAGACAATATTGGGGCCGTTCGATTGAACTTTTTTCCAGTCAAAAGTTATTTTATTTTATTTCCAAAAAAAGCACTTATATTATAAAGTACACTTAGATGTCTGTTTTTAAAAATTAGAAGTCATAGAAAAAAATCAAAAATCTATTTTTTTCAGAAGTTAAAAATTTTAGCTTTTCAAAAAAATAAATGTCAAAAGTTATTTTATTTTTTTCCAAAAAAAGCACTTATATTATAAAGTGCATTTAGATGTCTGTTTTTAAAAATTAGAAGTCATAGAAAAAAATCAAAAATCTATTTTTTTTAGAAGTTAAAAATTTTAGCTTTTCAAAAAAATAAAAGTCAAAAGTCAATTTTTTATAAGTAGGATATAAAAGTAATTTTATTTTTTTTAGATGACAATCCAAACATGTCACTGGGACGGCATTTTGCTGGTGTTCTGTGGAGGCATATTATTTTCATTTTATGTCAAAAAGGTACAACGAATGGCTTTGAGTTTAGACAAACAAAACTCGTACAGATAACTCCAATGTATCTGAAATTATTTGACCTGCTATGTGTGTAGTGCTAACTCCAATGTCACAGTATAAAGATTTACAAAATTTTCGGTGACTTCAAGTTTGCTTTTCCAAGATTTGGCAGCCAGAGCATCTTAAAACCATTTGGTGATTATGATACAATAGCCCTATTCTGTCAGTTTTGTTTTTGGAAGAAAGAATCTCAATCAACTATTCCAATGAATAGTTTTTTTTTTTTTTTTTAATAAATACCTTTTAGGTCCCTGACAAATTTCACGGTACCCTCTTTGGTCCTTTGCAATAAAAAAGGCCACTCATTGTCCCTTTAATTTGAAAAAAAAAAGTCACGTTAATCCTTTTTTTAGTGGAGCTCAAATGGCATCATTAACATTGTTTGCATGTAACGTTTGTTTTTGGAAGAAAGCATCTCAAATATTCCATTGATTTTTTATTTATTTTTTGAATAAATACCCTTTTGGGTCCCTAACAAATTTCACGGTGCCCTCTTTGGTCCCTTGCAATAAAAAAGGTCACTCGTAGTCCCTTTAATTTGAAAAAAGAAGTCACGTTAATCCTTCTTTTAGTGGAGCTCAAATGGCGTCATCAACATTGCTTACGTATAACGTTTAAGTGGGCTGACTCATATTCCACTTAAGATCAAAAACGACTCATGCAACCTTCTGACTTTTTTTTTTCTTCTTCTTCTCTGCAATACAAGTCCTTCCACAATTTGTTGACAAAAATGCAGGAAGAAGAGGAAGCCTCCAAAAACATAACAGTAGGATGGAGATAGATCCTATTATCCTAAATAATACTTTCAGCCATCTCTTCATTTTTCCGGCTAGGTTTAGCTGTGCTAGATCTCAACGCAAATGTCCAGCTCTTCTCTTTATTCTATTGTCTCCAAATTGGTAAATGGTACAACATCAGAACAAATTTATGCATGTGGCTTTGTTCCTTCGCAAGGTACAGAAATTTACAAATAGAAGCACTCTACCGTAACCTTAAAGAGCTGCATCATCTTCATCGGACACCCAACTCTGAAGCTCATCATTCCCTACAAATGCAGAGATGATTATAAAATTGATAAAATGCAATGGATTTTTCTAATCCAATGTAATTACTATTGTTTTGTATGTTGGGCTAAATTCACCAGATAAAAAAAATATATCACATTAAAAGCTATGTCCAAAGCAAAGAGAAATTTCAGCAACCAAGTAAAAATTTAGAAAAAAGTAATGATAAAGTAGACAGCCATAGAATAGCAGCAGATTACAAATTATAGACTACTTGGACAGAAGCCGAGTCAAAAGTGTAACATCCCCGTCTCGAGCCGGTTCAATTAACATGCATATGATATAAACAGAAATAGCGGAAGACTTAACTTACGAAAATACGAGCTAACTTTTTCTTTTTCTACTTTAATTCTTACTCGGCGTAAACGAAAATCGGGCAGAGTTTTCTCTATAAATCGGACAACTGGGGATTTTTCAATCCCACTTAGAAGCATTTCCTGATAAACAGTTTATACAGCACATCACTCCAGAAGTACCAGTCATGCAAATATAATCAGATACTCATCCATGGGCGCATGCATAACTTGGCTCAGTGCCGCTAATCTAACAGCATGCAATCCAATACATAAACATAACTGAATATTACATAGTCATATCAACATGCTTGAATGTACATGCATCAAACTGAAGAACATGTACAAGACATATACATGCCATATACAAAGTAAAGGATCTAACATCCTGATCCATCAAATGCGAAAATATGAAATAATATAAATGCACTCCAAAAAGTTAGCAGCCTACAGCTACTCAAAAACTGATCTGTCCCCAACGCCTCAACCACGGGTCGCGTCTCTTCCTAGTGAGGACTCACCGGGAATCTGGACACCTGAAAATATGTCCCCAAAGAGGGGTGAGATTACAAATCTCAATAAGCTCCAGGTTTATCGAGAATTCTCCATACCCCTGGCTCACTCCTGCACGAAAGTCAGATACAGAGTATACAATGCATTTATAACAGATATCATAACAGAACAGAACATATTTCATATCATATCATATCAGAGGCGTGCGCCGTCATTCCCAAGGGAGGACCCCAAGCGGAACCAGTAGAGGCATGCGCCGTCATTCCCAAGGGAGGACCCCAAGCAAAAATCAACGCACATGTTCCCAAGGGAGGACCCCAAGAGGAACCAGAACATGTCAGAGGTGTACATCTTCAATCCCAGGAAAACCCCAAGAAGACATCAGTGTACCATACCATCAATACAGAAATCATATCAGAACAAGTCATATCATGTTATCAAACAACTCTATATGAATGTATCTATACAAAGCATCTAAACAACAGTCATACAGTCCAACCATAGTTCACTAACCATGGTGGAGCACTCAAGCAGGAAAAGACTCCTTAAACATAGAGCTTACCTCTTGAAGCTTTACCAATACGCTTACTTGTGGCACAAGTTACTTATATATCTTCAAGAGATTTCCGATCCTTTTCAGTCCCTAGGTACACCTAGAGAAAGAATCCACAACAAAATCAATAAAATGATTCCACGCCATGATTTATTACATAAGGCATACATTTTATCGCTTACTTTTGTTTCCTTACATTTTTGCCAATCCTATGCCATTACACAAGTCTAGACCATTTTATACTCATTAGCGTTCTTTAATTTAATCAAATGTTCACTCGAGCATTTTCCACATAATTCATGCCATTTTCTTTAAAAGGCCGTGGACCTACACTTAGGAAATCAAGATATTTTTCCATAATTTCTTTTTCAACCATTTCACTTCATAATCTTATTAATTTCATGTATTGAAAACTCAAACATCTTAACAAAATAAAACATAATCTACTCATCCTTAATTTACCCTATAAGGCCGAAATCCATAAAGGAGAAACCAAGGGTTTCTTTTTTTTTCATTTCATTTCTTCACTTAATTTAACAACTACACATACATAAATATATATCCACCAAACTCCAATTTAATTTTGGGAATATCAAGTCCCTCACAACACATTATGGCCGAAATCTAGGGACCAAAACACATAGGATTTTTCCCACGTTGGCCTTCTCACTAATTCACCCAATTCATAATTACTCCAACACAATAAACCCTCTTAATACGTCAAATAAATTTTTTTGCACCATGAACCCTCTTTACCCCCATCATGGCCGAACCTAGGGAGATACCACATAAGGGAATTTTTTTCATTTAACACATGTGCAATTGCTTATTTCACATGCTTATATACAAAACATCAAAATCCATCATCACTTTTACCTTTAAACTAATTTATTTGTAACTCAAAACATGCTCACAATTTTCATGACTCAAATCATCAAAATGAAATCATAGAAATAGAGGTTTCTTACCTCTAAACACTTGTACAAAGCCTAGAGAGCAACCTCCGAGCAAAGCTTCATCAAAACTCATTTTTTCTCCTCCAATGAATAGTATCACGAAAATGGGGGGAGGAAGAACTCCTAACACACTCAACTATAGCTCAAATTGATAGGTGGAATGGATTCATTGGGTGGTTTACAATCAATTTCAGGTGGTGGACTTTGTGTTTTGGTTGAAGATTCAAAGAGAAATCAACAAAATCAAACAAAACCCTAACCCCCCCCTTTCCCTTAGGTGCAGCTCGGCCTTGCAAGAGAGAGAAGAAGAGAAATCTGAAACGAATAGTGATTCATTTAAGTGACTAGGCTATATAGGCACATGTGACTTTTTATCGGATGTTTTTCTTTCGCATATTTTCACTTAAAATGACCCAAAACTAACTTAAAGCTACAGACATATTTTTATTTTTTTCTAAACTCATTTACATTAATTTTTGTTTCCTAAGGAACAATATTCTTAATTTACAGTACCGTTTCTGCACCGTTTTTGACGAAATGCACTGTGGTTCATTAATTGTGAACTGTTTGCATCCGAAACTTAAAACTTATAAACTTATCATTCTTGGGTCTATTTTGACTTGCTTGGCATATATTGGACTTTCTTATTCTCATTTCATCAATTATTTGTTTCTGAACTCTACAGGTTGCTTAAACAGCGGTACAAAATACCTGGCAAAAAATACTATTCACGAGATTTTCACGGAAAGTGCTAGACTATACAATTTTTCGTTCTGAACTAATATTTGGTGTCATAATTTTCAAATTATGTCTCAAAAATAATTTTGCTCATTTAAGCTCTACCGGTTAATTCAGAAGACTGCAAATTATTTGGCAGAACGCACTGCTCATAACCTAGTCATGATTACAGTCAAAATACTCGAAATCACACTCTGAATCTAATTATGGCATTTAAATTCTTAAATTACATCTCTAATTAAGATTTAACATTTAGGGTCATTATATTCACCCCACCTTTTAAGGATTTTGCCCACAAAATCAAATACGAAATATCCCACATACCTGACGTTAAACTCAGGATACTGCTGGAGAATTTCATTCTCCCGTTCCCAAGTAGCGTCCTCAGGAGTCAATCCTTCCCATTGCACCTTGATCATGGGAATAGTCCTGTTTCTTAACAATTTTTCATCACGTACTAGAACCTTCAACGGCCCCACAACAAACTTTAAGTCTTTTCTTACTCCAATATCGTCCTGCTGGACAATGTGGGACGCGTCAGGTACGTATCTGCGAAGTTGACTGATGTGAAAAATACTATGCAGATTTGACAGATGTGGAGGTAAGGCAAGCTGGTATGCCACATGTCCAACCCTCTTTATAATCTGGTAGGGCCAAATGAACCTAGGACTCAACTTCCTCACTCCTAGAGCACGCCCAACACCCGTAGTCGGAGACAAAAGGATAAATACATGATCCCCTTCAGAAAACTCAAGGGGTCGATGCTTTGCATCATAATAACTCTTTTGGCGGCTCTGTGCTTTCTTCAATCGATCTTTAATCATCATAATTTGATCGGTAGTCTCTTGGACCATATCAGGCCCAAATAACTGCCTCTCACCAATCTCGGACCAACAAGTAGGCGCCCTGCACCTACGGCCATACAAAGCTTCATAGGGAGCCATGCCCAAACTGGCATGATAACTATTATTGTAGGAAAATTCCACCAGAGGAAGATACTTATCCCATGCATTTCCCTGCTCTAAGGCACAAGCCCTCAGCATGTCCTCCAGGGTCTGAATAGTCCTCTCAGTCTGGGGATGATAAGACGTACTCAGCCTCAGCTGAGTACCGAATGCCTGTTGCACTGCATCCCAAAATCGAGACGTGAATTTAGGGTCCCGATCACTAATGATACTTTCAGGAACACCATGCAATTTCACAATCTTCCTTACATATAACCGAGCCAACTACTCTGTAGAGAAACTCGTTTTGACTGGTATGAAATGTGCAGACTTTGTCAATCTGTCAACAACTACCCAGATAGAATCAAAACCAGCCTGAGTTCTCGGTAATGCACTACAAAATCCATAGAAATACTGACCCATTTCCATTCTAGAATATCCAAGGGCTGTAGTAATCCAGAAGGTCTCTGATGCTCAATCTTAACTTTCTGACATGTCAAACACTTACTCACAAACAAAGCAATGTCTTTCTTCATTCCCGACCACCAGAAATTTCGTTTCAAGTCTTGGTACATCTTGGTAGCACCAGGATGGATAGTGTACTTACCCATATGGCCCTCAGCCAATACCTCATCTACCATCTGACCTTTCGGAACAATGATCCGATCCTTGTAAAACTTAAGACCGAACCTATCCGTGGACACAAAGTCCTGCTCTTTCATTGACTGAATCTCCTTATCAAGAAATTGAGCTTCTTTAATCCGCTCAACTAATGAGTTCAGAACTACCGTAGTAGTCAATAAACGCGGACCATTTTCTGTATTCACACGAATGCGGAGATCCCTGAACTTCTCAATCAGATTATACTCAAAAATCATCAAATTAGCCATACCAAGCGCCTTTCTGCTTAACGCATCGGCTACTACATTGGCTTTACCAGGGTGATATTGCAATTCAAAATCATAATCCTTCAGAAATTCCACCCATCGACGTTGCCTCATATTCAGCTCCTTCTGATCAAACAGATATTTCAAACTTGTGTGGTCACTGTAGACAATGAAATCGGCCCCGTATAGAAAGTGTCGCCAGATTTTCAACGCGAACATTACGGCTGCCAACTCAAGATCATGTGTCGGATAGTTCTCCTCATGTGGTTTTAACTGTCGAGAAGCATAAGCAACCACCTGACGAAACTGCATTAAAACACAGCCTAACCCAAACTTAGAAGCATCACAATACACCACAAATTTACTGGTAGGATCCGGCAATATCAACACCGGAGCTGTAATCAACTTCCTTTTTAACTCTTGAAAGCTCACTTCCCATTCTTGGGTCCACACAAATGGGTTCCCTTTATGGGTTAACCATGTCAAAGGTAGTACCATCCGTGAGAATCCCTCAATAAAACGCCTATAATACCCACCCAAACCAAGAAAACTCCTGATCTATGTAATATTTTAAGGATGTTCCCATTCTAACACTGCTTCAATCTTACTCGGGTCCACTGCCACTCCTTCAGATGAGATGACATGGCCCAGAAATTGTATCTCAGAAAGCCAGAATTCACATTTTGACGGTTTAACATACAACTGATGCTCTCTCAGAATCTGCAAAACAACCTTTAGATGCTCAGAATGCTCTTCTTTACTCTTTGAATATATCAGTATGTCATCAATAAAGACAACCACAGACTGATGCAGATAGGCTTTGAAGATCTGATTCATATAACTTATGAAAATGGCTGGTGCATTTGTAAGCCCGAACGGAATAACCAGGTACTCATAGTGTCCATATTGAGACCTGAAAGCTATCTTCGGAATGTCATCCGGCTTTATCCGGATCTGATGATACCCGGACCGGAGATCAATCTTAGAAAACACAGTCGCACCACGCAACTGATCCAACGAATCATCTATACGTGACAAAGGGTACTTATTTTTTACAGTAACCTTATTCAACCGCCGGTAATCTGTACATAATCTCATGAACCCATATTTCTTCTTAACAAAAATTACCAGTGCTCCCCACGGAGACACACTCGGTCTGATAAAATTCTTACTGGACAAGTCTTCGATCTGCTTCTTCAATTCAGATAATTCTAGAGGTGACATCCGGTATGGGGCAAGAGAGATAGGCCCCACGCTAGGTAACAAGTCAATTGCAAATTCAATTTACCTCTCTGGAGGAAAGTGCGGAATTTCATCCGAAAAGACATCCTCAAACTCGGAGACAATCGGAATAGCAGAAATTGGCTCCTTGTTGACGCCAACCAGACCTCCCAATAAAACAAACCCGGAATCTCCTTCCTTCATGGCCTTTACAACCCGAAGTACAGACAAATAAGGAGACTCCCTCTCTTCATCATGAGATGAGACAGAAATGGTTTTACTGCAGCAGTCAATCTTCACACAGTACTTAGACAACCAATCCATCCCCAAGATTAAATTCACCGAGGCAAGATGTTAGACGATAAAATCGGCAGAATATTCCCTGCCTTCATACTTGAATTTCATATTTTCACAAATATAGTTTTCATTAAAAACTTTTCCCACAGCCGTAACAATACGCATAGGAGTTTTCATTTTTATCACATGCAGACCAAATGCTTCGGCTACATAATCAGTAAAAAAGAATGTGTGGCACCAGAATCAAACAAAACACTAAGCATTTCATCACGAATAGAAATCATACCTCGTACCAAACTAGCTGATCTCTCAGCCTCTAGCTGAGTCACTGCATATACTCGGGCAACGGGAGGTGGGAGAGGTAGAGATGGTTCCTCAACCACAATAGGAGCCGGAGTAGCCTGAATAGTAGAAACCTGTCCCCCACTAAAGGGGCAGTCCTTCATAAAATGCTCGGCTTTGCCACACTTATAACATAGTCTTTGTTCTCTCCTGCAAACCCCAGAATGGGTTTTCCACATATCGAGCATTGAGGAGCCGATTTAAAGTTTCCAGGCTTAGAATTTCCCGCCTTTTTGAACTTGTCATCAGACTGTTTAACCTGCAAACCTTTTTCCCTTAGAATTCCCAGAAGTGTTTTTAGGACCAGAATTAGGAGCAGATTGGTCCTTGTGCTTCCTTCTATAATACTCTTGGATGTTTTTACACTTTTTGACAAGTGCAGCAAAAGTATCAAAAGAGTGTCCTGCAAGTTTTTCAAAAATGTTGTCATGTAGTCCTCTATGAAATTTAAACACCAGATCATCTTCAGTAGGTGGAGCTCTCTGGAAATGAGAGTATTTGGCCAGCTTATTAAACTTATTCAGATATTCATCAATAGACATCTGGCCCTGCTTTAGTTCCTCAAATTCACCCTTCTTCCTTATTCGGGCCTCCGCCGGAAAATATTTCAGCAAGAATTGTCTTTCAAACAAAGGCCATGTAATAGCATAACCCTGACATTCCAAGGGCTGACGGGTATTTCTCCACCAATCAGCTGCATCATTCTGCAGCATATAGGAAGCATACATCAATTTCTGCTGATCATCACACTCCATGACAGTAAAAATGCGATCCAATTCCTCCAACCACTGAATTGCCGCAATGGGGTCAATGATGCCTTTGTAATTTGGTGGTGCATGTTTACGGAATGCATTTAGCATTCTTTCTCTCTGTTCTCTATTGGTGGCTGGCAGTGCCACACCACCCATGTGGCTGGATTCTTCATTCATATCATTATTTCCTTCACCCTCCACTACAATGGGATTATGAGGAGGAGGAATAGTTGTTGTGGGTGTGGCTCAGGTTGTGGCTGTTACAAAGGCTGTTGCTGTTGCAAAGGTTGTTGCTGTGGGCCTTGCCCACCAGCCCTCACCTCAGCCAGAAGTAACCTCATCATTTCTACATTTGCCAGTCTACTTGTTGTCATCATTTCTTGGTTAGCCAACCTATTGGCCTCTAACATGTCTTGATTTGCTGTCATCAACACTTCCAACTCTCGCTGCCTAGCTGCAGCCATATTTTGTTGCATCGCAGTTAAGGCCGTTATCATTGGATCCGTCTGAGAAGTACTTCCCCGATGAGTTACACGGGGTCTAACCAAATCTGCTAATATTGGATCTGTCGGGTCAATAGGAGGATCAGAAGTCCTTCTTAGGCGAACCATAATTCTGCATATTTCACACAAAGGAATGAGTTAGCTACGCTCACACTCAGTGATCAGTCATGCATATCATAGTCTCCAAGAAAAAACTCAAGAATATAGTAACCCGAACAGTTCACGCAATATTTCACAGGCTCTCCTAGAGAAACTGCTCTGATACCATAAATGTAACATCCCCTTCTCGAGCCGGTTCAATTAACATGCATATGATATAAACAGAAACAGCGGAAGACTTAACTTACGAAAGTACGAGCTAACTTTTTCTTTTTCTACTTTAATTCTTACTCGGCGTAAACGAAAATCGGGCAGAGTTTCCTCTATAAATCGGACAACTAGGGATTTTCCAATCCAACTCAGAAGCATTTCCTGATAAACAGTTTATACAACACATCACTCCAGAAGTACCAGTCATGCAAATATAACCAGATACCCATCCATGGGCGCATGCATAACTTGGCTCAGTGCCGCTAATCTAACAGCATTCAATCCAATACATAAACATAACTGAATACTACATAGTCATATCAACATGCCTGAATACAAAAATGTACATGCATCAAACTGAAGAACATGTACAAGACATATACAGGCCATATACAAAGTAAAGGATCTAACATCCTGATCCATCAAATGCGAAAATATGAAATAATATAAATGCACTCCAAAAAGTTAGCAGCCTACAGCTACTCAAAAACTGATCCGTCCCCAACGCCTCAACCACGGGTCGCGTCTCTTCCTAGTGAGGACTCACCGGGAATCTGGACACCTGAAAATATGTCCCCAAAAAGGGGTGAGATTACAAATCTCAATAAGCTCCAGGTTTATCGAGAATTCTCCATACCCCTGGCTCACTCCTGCACGAAAGTCAGATACAGAGTATACAATGCATTTATAACATATATCATAACAGAACAGAACATATTTCATATCATATCATATCAGAGGCGTGCGCCGTCATTCCCAAGGGAGGACCCCAAGCAGAAATTAACGAGCGTGATCCCAAGGGAGGATCCCAAGCGGAACCAGCAGAGGCATGCGCCGTCATTCCCAAGGGAGGACCCCAAGCAGAAATCAACGCACGTGTTCCTAAGGGAGGACCCCAAGCGGAACTAGAACATGTCAGAGGTGTACATCGTCAATCCCAGGGAAACCCCAAGAAGACATCAATGTATCATACTATCAATACAGAAATCATATCAGAACAATTCATATCATGTATTCAAATAACTCTATATGAATGTATCTATACAAAGCATCTAAACAACAGTCATACAGTCCAACCATAGTTCACTAACCATGGTGAAGCACTCAAGCAGGAAAAAACTCCTTAAACATAGAGCTTACATCTTGAAGCTTTTCTAATACGCTTACTTGTGGCACAAGTTACTTATATATCTTCAAGAGATTTCTGATCCTTTTCAGTCCCTAGGTACACCTAGAGAAAAAATCCACAACAAAATCAATAAAATGATTCCATGCCATGATTTATTACTTTGGACGCCTTTAATTAGTATTAGTTATTATATATATATTAGTTATATTATATCTATATTAACCTAAGCTCTATTATAATAGAAAAAAAATGGACTAAACTTATTGAACGAACTTCTCATTGATGTATTGTTTTCGTCGAGATCAAAGCCAAATCGCAATGTCATTTTCTTGTTTTGCTTACTTTTGTTTCCTTACGTTTTTGCCAATCCTATGCCATTACACAAGTCTAGACCATTTTATACTCATTAGCGTTCTTTAATTTAATCAAATGTTCACTCGAGCATTTTCCACATAATTCATGCCATTTTCTTTAAAAGGCAGTGGACCTACACTTAGGAATTCAAGATATTTTTCCATAATTTCTTTTCCAACCATTTCACTTCATAATCTTATTAATTTCATGTATTGAAAACTCAAACATCTTAACAAAATAAAACATAATCTACTCATCCTTAATTTACCCTATAAGGCCGAAATCCATAAAGGAGAAACCAAGGGTTTCTTTTTTTTTCATTTCATTTCTTCACTTAATTTAACAACTACACATACATAAATATATATCCACCAAACTCCAATTTAATTTTGGGAATATCAAGTCCCTCACAACACATTATGGCCGAAATCTAGGGACCAAAACACATAGGATTTTTCCCACTTTGGCCTTCTCACTAATTCACCCAATTCATACTTACTCCAACAAAATAAACCTTCTTAATACGTCAAATAAATTTTTTTGCACCATGAACCCTCTTTACCCCCATCTTGGCCGAACCTAGGGAGATACCACACAAGGGAATTTTTTTCATTTAACACATGTACAATTGCTTATTTCACATGCTTATATACAAAACATCAAAATCCATCATCACTTTTACCTTTAAACTAATTTATTTGTAACTCAAAACATGCTCACAATTTTCATGACTCAAATCATCAAAATGAAATCATAGAAATAGAGGTTTCTTACCTCTAAACACTTGTACAAAGCCTAGAGAGCAACCTCCAAGCAAAGCTCCATCAAAACTCATTTTTTCTCCTCCAATGAATAGTATCACGAAAATGGGGGGAGGAAGAACTCCTCACACACTCAACTATAGTTCAAATTGATAGGTGGAATGGATTCATTGGGTGGTTTACAATCAATTTCACGTGGTGAACTTTGTGTTTTGGTTGAAGATTCAAAGAGAAATCAACAAAATCAAACAAAACCCTAACCCCCCCTTTCCCTTAGGTGCTACTCGGCCTTGCAAGAGAGAGAAGAAGAGAAATCTGAAATGAATAGTGACTCATTTAAGTGACTAGGCTATATAGGCACATGTGGCCTTTTATCGAATGTTTTTCTTTCGCATATTTTCACTTAAAATGACCCGGAACTAACTTAAAGCTACGAACATATTTTTATTTTTCTAAACACATTTACATTAATTTTTGTTTCCTAAGGAACAATATTCTTAATTTACAGTACCGTTTCTGCACCATTTTTGACGAAATGCACTGTGATTCATTAATTGTGAACTGTTTGCATCCGAAACTTAAAATTTATAAACTTATCATTCTTGGGTCTATTTTGACTTGCTTGGCATATATTGGACTTTCTTATTCTCATTTCATAAATTATTTGTTTCTGGACTCTACCGGTTGCTTAAACAGTGGTACAAAACACCCGGCAGAAAACATTATTCACGAGATTTTCACGGAAAGTGCCAGACTATACAATTTTTCGTTCTGAATTAATATTTGGCGTCAGAATTTTCAAATTATGTCTCGAAAATCATTTTGCTCATTCAAGCTCTACCGGTTAATTCACAAGACTGCAAATTATCCGGCAGAACGCACTGTTCATAACCTAGTCATGATTACAGTCAAAATACTCGAAATCACACTCTGAATCTAATTATGGTATTTAAATCCTTAAATTACATCTCTAATTAAGATTTAACATTTAGGGTCATTATAAAAAGCACATCCTACTTTTAGAGCCCCTTTTCCGATCCCCCACGCTATAAATTTGATCTATTTCCAGAATCTGATTTTGAATTTAAGGTGAATTCATGTCGCAACTAAGTTAAACACCATCTTAGAATCCCATGTATCTACAAGTTGGATGCATTGATATTTAGGAATCTCCTGTTTGACATATTAATTATTAGTCCCCTTACACTTTTGGAATGTATTATACCCCTGTTTAGGTGCACTCTTAGCATATTTAAAATATCCATCTTAGAATTTCTAGATATACCTTTCCACATGTTATAAGGGGTATCACGTGTCAACGGAACATATTGCGTTTAAGGCACAATTGAGGAATATGTGATGCCTGTGGTTATCTCATACCCATGTATCAAACATAGACTTCTTCCTCGGTACAGTAGCCAAGATTCCCACTCAACAAGAGTGGCCATAATTCGTTTTAACACAGTTCAATTCTTTCTCCCTCAATGGCCACTTGTCTCGCACATATAATTTTGGAAATGGCGTGAACTTTGAAGATGGTTTTATGGAGGTAAGTTATTGGTAATATTTCAAAGAAGTGAGTTTTACTACCTTCTAGGAAATGGTGTTTATAAACCAGTTTGAAGAAATTTATCAACGAAGCTGTGTTATTGATCTAAGGTGCACAATTTATATGGGTTGCAATGGTTTTGAGCTTTCTGGGATTAGCTTGTTCTGTTACTGTGATGCAATTGAATGAGGAGGCTTCCTCGCTTCTTCCTTCATTTTGGTCAACAAAATGTGGAAGGACTTGTATCGCAGAGAAGAAGAAGAAGAAAAAAGTCAGAAGGTTGCACGACATTGTTTTTGATCCTACGTGAAATATGAGTCAGCTACTTAATGTTACACATCAGCAGCGTTAATGACGCTGTTTGAGGGACCACGAGTGGCCTTTTTTATTGCAAGGGACCAAAGAGGACACCGTGAAATTTGTTAGGGACCCAAAAAAATATTTACTCTTTTTTTTTCGATGGGTATAAGATGAAGAATTGAAATACCTGCTACTTTATGATATTTGAAAAGTAACCTCTATTGAGATATTATGACTGGTCTAACGACGAGGATTTTAGGAAATGTCATCATTTTATATTGTATTAAAAAAATACCTGTATTTGTACAAGAAAATCAAAGTTCCTGCACAAGTCGGCTCTTGCTTGAGGTCTTGAAATCTTAGGTTTCATGATTTAATAATAATAATATTATGCATATGATTCGTTAATGATTATATTTATTTATAATAAAATAATGCTCCCATTATTTTTAATTTAAAGTCTACAAAAAATAATTTTCTCTTGTTGATATTATTTAATCAACTATAATTTAGTTATTCTTCGTCAATTTTCATTTTTGCCTATTTTTTTGTAACGTCTCGTCTGCAATCGGTTAATTAAATTTCATATGATAGTAAGCGCAACATGCTCAACTTAATTAATGTGGAAGCTAACTAAATAAAATTTTTATTTTTCCTTATGTATTGCAAACTTTTTCGCTTCTATGGCCAAAATAAAACGAACAACATTTCATCTTTATTTTGCACTGGGGATAATTTCCACCATGATAATTTAACCTGATTGACAGTCTAATATAATCTAGGCATATCACAACATAGATAAGACATATTTCCCAATCATCCATGGCCTAGGCTATCTCATAATCATATTATCTCAAAATAATGTCCATGATGTTACTTATATAATTACATCAAATAAACAAAAGAGATGCAATTAAATAAACAACATAGACCTGAGCATGCATCACTAACAGCATATACAGACTATGGACATAGCATAGACATCTCCTATGCTTTCAAAAAAATACATGGCATGTACAACTCAAAATAAAGTATGTCAGATACAAATCTAAGTATCCACAAGACCCTAACAATCATGTCAAGTAATATCTCTCATCTGGCCTCTTGCCATGCGATGCCTCAGTACTATCAGCTCCTGTACCTGAAATGGTGATCCCCATAACACAGGGTGAGATAATATAATTACCTCAGTAAGCTAGGGACCCTTGGAGGGCTCCTCCACCCCTAAGCTCACTTCTGGTATAAACACAGTTTAAAAATCCATGCATGCATTAGAATATGTATGACAATGCAGTGTGCAATAATGTAATCCTATTAGCCAAAGAATATAACAAGTATGCATAACGCAAGGAAACACCGTCTTGCAACATACCGTATGAGGAAACACTGTCTCATACTATGCATAAGGAAACACCGTCTTATGCCTCACATAAGGAAACACCGTCTTGTGTGGTACACAAACATACATACATATACATGTAACATATAACAAATTATTTTCAACACACCATATCAAACTACCACCTTCCTCGGAGTTTGGTGAAACAAACGGGGGATTAACCCCAAGGACCGAAAGCTTACCTGTCAAGCACTGTCCTCCAATGCACTCTTTGTATCCAAGGGGTCACAACCACAACCTCTCACAATATCACAGCCTATTCCAAATATGTGAAGACAATTAGTACATATATACTAGTCTACCACATTTAATTTTCAATACTACACATACAAGACACCTACATTTGATTTTTAGTCCAATTTATCAAAGTGTTCTAAATGAGTATTTCATAATTTTTCCTTTTACGGGAATCAATCTCAAGCATGTTTGACAAAGGGACTCACCTACAATTCACCCTCAACTACTTATACCATTTAATTTTTGAAATTGACATATAGCCAAAAATCATGATTTTCTATAGCGAGCGAAACGACGATTTTTTTTTTTTTTTTGTCTTTCATCAAGAAGCAATCCTAAGCATATTTAACAAAGAAAGCTATATTCAAATCACTCTCTAACTATCCATACCATGACTTACCTCAATATGAAAAATCCACAAATCTCCAACTCAAGCGAAAGTGGATTCCAATTCGTGAAATTCGCTCAAAACATCGTTGGGATCAACTCTACAACATGAAACAATAACAACCAATCACTACTAATCTCCAAAAATATCAATTTTCGGATGGTCACTATTCATCATCACCCTAAATTCGAAAATTTCAAGAAAGTGGAGTTTAAGAGTTGGAAACTCACCGCACAACACCCGAAAATGATGAGAGCAACTCCTTTCAAGCTTCCATGGAGTGGAAACCTCTGAAACAACCCAAACACACAAATCGTGAAATCTTTGGATGAGGATATCTCTCTCCACAATAAACCCCAACCGAAAATGAATTATGGGTTAGAAAGAGAAGAAGATTTGAAGCGATTTTGACTTTGGAGCGGATGCATTTCGTTGAAAAATGATAGAGTTATGGTTTTTTGAAAAATCTCAAGCTCTTATGTCATGGAGGAGAGCTTCTATCGACGACGAGGAAGAAGAAACAAGGGAGAAAGAGAGAGTGTTGTCTGTACTTAAGTGAAGTCAATGGGTATAAATTTATCTATCCTACACACTAAACTCTCATTCCAACTTTGCACATTAGTCCAGAATATTTTTGTGGTAATATTTTCATATTTACTTTCACTTTTTGAGTAACTTTATTTACCCGTATTTTTATCCCTTAACTACCATTTTAACTTCTTTTTCACTAAAATGTGACTTTATTTCTTTTCTTCTACTTTCCTAATAATTATTCCTCAATAACATGATTAAAATTATTAATTCATAATTAAATTCACAACCACATGTGAGAGTTATTATATTATTTATATTGAATTACAATAATAATTGATTAATCACCCTTCTTTATCCTCATTTTTTTTTTGGATAAAAAAAAATGGGACACTGAGTTTTTTTTCAACCAATGGCAAACCCAGAATTTTGATTAATCACCCCTTTGACTTAAACATTTTTCCGCGATTTGCCCTGGCTTCGACACTGTTTTCAACTCAGTAAAGTATAATATATATATATATATATATATATATATATATATATATAAAAGATAAATTTTCTCTCTTCCACTAATAAAAAGTGGGACTCATGAGTTTTTCTTATATTATTATTTTTTTTTATAAATAGTGGGGCTCACAATTTTATCTCTAAGACATGAGATAATTTATATTTTTTAACATGAGATTAATAACATCCAATATATATATATATATATGAAAAAATAATATTTTAGTGTTTACTGAAAAAAAAAAAAAAAAATCGGTTACATTTGTATAAGAGTGAGTGGGTTCAGTATATTTACAAAAAAAAAAAAAAAAAAACACAGAAAAAAAATTAGTTGGACCATTTACTTTTATGTGAATATAGCAGATAAATTTTTTCTTTAATAAAAAACAAAAAACATTAAACTCATATTAATATATATATATATATATATATATATATATATATATATATATATTATTTCATTATTTGTTGCCAAAACTACTAAATTCTTCTAAATTAGATTACTTGAAAGAATTGGAATTGTAGAAATTAATTACTCTCTTTATTGAATTGCGCCCTCGCCATACTCCTGCAATTGCTATTCTTCATTATCTCCCATGGGTTATGTTGGCTGCACTTTAACCTAAATAAATTAGGTTTAAGTATAATATTTTAAGTTTGTTCTATCCAATTAGTTTGATAGAGGTTAATTATATATCTGATATAATATTTTAAAAAAATATAAAAGATTTGATCTGACCTACTAGACCTATTATATTTTTAATTATAATAAATCTTATGGGAA
>NW_026895361.1:0-25000 GCF_033153095.1 Gastrolobium bilobum | reverse complement strand
AGAATTACCTCACGCTGCTCCATCTGTGCTTATCTTCACATAACCCTCTTCTGGAAAATACCAATTAATATTTATTTGACTTAAACCATTTCTAGATTGCATGTGCTGAGCTTCCAGATAAGCACCCTTAACATCCCTAACTAACCTTTTAATAATTTCACATTTCTTCTCAATAGCAGGGGTCTCTTCTCCCTGGTTCACCTTATTCCTCCAATACCAAATCTTCCAACAAGTTGCTAGGAATATGGTTAACCAACTCACTTGATTATCACACATAGATGTATCACACACATTACTTTCAAACCAATGTGTCACTTCCTGTACATAAAAACTACCATACAATCGAGGTGGCATAATATTCTCCCAAACTGATTTTGCATTTACACAGTCCCTCGAAGCATGGATAATCGATCCAGGAACATTTTTGCAACAAGGACAAAGATTATCACCATTACTCCACTCATCAATTTTATTTTTTGTCAGTAATCGTTGATGTAGCAACTTCCAGCCAAAAATCTTCACCTTCTGTGATCCTTTCCAACCCTATAAACGCTTCCATAATTTTGTAGCTTCTTCCTCCACATTCACTCTATCAATTAAACACTTATAAATTGCACCAACCGAAATTGAGTTAGCATCATCCAAGTTCCATAACTTTCTATCAGGTCCATCCACTGCACAAGGAGGTGGGATACTTCGAAATAACTCGGTTAAATGATGAGGTAACCAAGCATTTAATAATTCAAAATTCCATTCACACGATGGTGTAACCACATCAACAACTCTAATTTGATCTCTATTGTCAGATAACACTACACTGCTAAAATCTTCTAACATATTTTCCATTGAAAGCCACTTATCTTTCCAGAACCTGATATATAAACCATTGCCTAGCTCCCATATCAGCTTACCCTCCAATTTATGCCACATCCTGCACATATTCCTCCAAAGACTAGAATCTCCTCTTCTGACTGTAAACAAGGATTCACATATGTTTCCTGATTTATACTTGGATTGAAGTACTTGTACCCACAGATTATTAGGTTCAGAATACATCTTCCAAGCTATTATTATATATATATATATATATATATATATATATATATATATATATATATGGGAAATGTTATATTTATTAAAAAAAATTATTATTACAACCGTTAATTTTCACCAATCTAACGGTTATAATTTATTGGGTCACATTTATTAATTAATTATTAATTCTCAATAAATTATAACTGTTAGATTGACAGAAACCAACGAATATATATATATATATATATATATATATATATATATATATATATATATATGGAAAAAGTGTGTGTAGGTCCTCTTAAAAGAGAGATAGCGATAAATTATGGTGGAGAAAGAGTGGAATTTTTTAATTTAAACTTTAAATAAAGCATCTATATCTCTCTTAAAAAGACCTAGTTTTGTGTCCTTTAAAGAAACACACATTTTTCCTATATATATACATATATATATATATATATATATATGGTAAAATCATTTTTGCAGCCGCTTTACGTACAACAACGACAGGTGTATGGTTATGATTCTTCACATTTAATGCTTTCATCCTTTGTATGGTTATGATTTCCCGCATTTAATGTTTTCAAGTATATATATGGCAAGTATTTGATTGCTGCACATACAGCAGCTGCAGAAATGTAAACCCCTATATATATATGGGTTCATCGGATGTCCAGTGATTGGATTTAATATTTTGTCCTGTCACCCCCTTATAACAATGTACTTCATGGAAATACATAGTTATAAAAAGGTGACAGGACAAAATCTTATATCTAGTCACAGGACAAACAATAAACCCTATATATATAGTAAATCATTTCTCCAACCGCTTGACATCCAGTACTTTTACCTTTGTATAGTTATGACTTCTCACATTTAATATTATCACCTATATATATGGTAAATAATTGACTATTGGACATCAAGTGGCTAGAGAAATAATTAACTCTCGTGACAACATAATCAGTCTATTGATGTTATTTTATATGAGTTTAACATTCTCTTTCTATGTTATATCTACCACACTCACATCAAAATAGACGAATCATATCAATTTTTTTTCTGTCTTCTATTCAAATTGAAACTCATTATTACACGTGAAAAGAGATAGGAATAGTTAAATAACTACTTTCAATTATTTTCTGTTAGTAGTTATTTCTCTTCTTTAGATTCTTTAGTTTCTTTTTCTATATAAGCATACTTGGTATAGATTCAAAGTAACAGTTCAATATACAGAATACATATTTCCTTTGTTCATTTTCCTTTCTCTGTTATTTTTGTATGATGGTATCAGAGCTCCACTGAGAACTGGTATTTTGTTCCTTTTTCAAAAAAATTTGTTACTATGGCGAACCAGGGCAATCTTGGGGATTTCTTAACAAATCCTGGAAACCCGTTTTACTTACATCCAAGTGAAAACTCAACATTGGTGTTAGTTTATCCAGTTCTCAATGGCAAGAACTATCACGCCTGGGTTAGAGGAATGCATATGGCACTTTCATCCAAGAACAAACTTGGATTTGTTAATGGGAACATAACCGTTCCAGATGAAGCGGACCCAATTTTCCCTGCATGGGACTGATGCAATACAATGGTTTTATCTTGGATACACTATTCAATATATGATTCTATAGCACAATCGATAATGTGAATTGAAAAGGCAACTGATGCATGGAGTGATTTGAAGGAAAGATTTACTCAATCTGATATCTTCAGAATTGTTGAACTTTAAGAAGATCTTTTCAAATTGCAGCAAGGAGATAGGTCAGTTTCAGATTTCTTTACCCAATTAAAAATATTGTGGGATGAACTTGATAATCTGCAGCCTTTTCCTGCATGTGACTGTGGAGCCACCGCAAGAATTCAAGCTAACAGAGATCGTGATCAACTGATACGATTTCTTATAGGTCTCAATAAACAATATTCCCATGTACGTTCACAAATAATGCTCATAGATCCATTGCCAAACGTGAACAGAGCATCTTCTCTTGTTACTCAACAAGAAAGACAAATTTGTGGTCCAGATTATAATGCTACAGAATCACAGGCCTTTGCCAATGCTTTTCAACCAAATTATTTTCATCCCAATTCACGTGGTGGATTCAACAATAGAGGAAGAGGCAGAGGATTTTTTGGTAGAGGAAGAGGTAATGTAAGCAAGGTCTGCACTCATTGTGGTAAAAACAACTACACAATTGAAACCTGTTATTTGAAACATGGTTTCCCACCGGGGTTCAAAACTAAGAATCCAAACAGTGCCAATATTGCTGGTTTTGAAATTTCTACAGAACATGATGAAGTAGAAAATGTTCAAGAAGTGCAAGAAAATGTGACTTTCACAAAAGATCAGTATACTACTCTACTGGATCTTCTTCAACAATCCAAGATTGGGAACAACAATTCTGTTAACAACAATTATGTTCATAGCTCAAACCTGGTTTATATTTTTAATGCAGACACTACTGAATCAGGTAATGCTCTTAATCAGTGGGTTGTAGATACTGGAGCCACTAATCACATTAGCCATAATTTTTCCCTTTTTACTTTCATAAAGAGCATAAAGCCTATATCAATAAATGTACCAAATGGTCATTGTACTTTTTCTTCCAAAGTTGGTACTGTTCAATTGACTGAAACACTTATTTTGACCAATGTCCTGTATGTACCAGATTTTAAAGTCAATTTAATATCCATCTCTTAACTTTATCAAGACCTAAATTGCCTTGTTATTTTTAACAATGTGTTTTGTTTCATAAAACAGGCACGTACCAAGAAGATGATTGGTTTAGCTAGGCGGATAAATGGACTATACATCCTTCAACAACCATATTATGGCACATGAGACTTGGTCATACTTCCCATTCTATTGTACAAACTATGTCTTCTTTGTTTCCCTACATTACTTGTAATAAGATCTCTCCATGTGATGTTTGTCAATTTTCAAAACAAAGAAAGCTTCCTTTCTCTTTAAGTACTTCTAATTCTAATCATCCTTTTGATATTGTACATGTTGACATGTGGGGGCCATATGCCACTCCATCTATTCATGGTTTCAAATACTTTCTACCTCTTGTGGATGATTATTCACAATTTACATGGATCACGTTGATGCAAAATAAATTAGAAACTTGTAAGCATATTCAAAATTTTGCTGCCTTAGTTAAAAATCAATTTGGGACATCTATTAAATGCCTTCGAACTGACAATGGTTCAGAATTCTTAATATCTCAATTTTACAGTGAAAATGGTATTTTGCACCAAACCTCTTGTGTTGAAACACTCCAACAAAATGGGGTATTTGAAAGAAAACATCAACACATATTAAATGTTGCAAGAGCATTATTCTTTCAAACCAAAATACCTACTGTATTATGGAGTTATTCTATTACTCATGCAGTTCACATTATAAATAGACTTGTTTCTCCTCTTCTGCATAATAAAACTCCATATGAACTCCTGTATGGTCTACTCCCTACTTTCTTACATCTTAAAGTTTTTGGATGTTTAGCTTATACATCCACACTGTCAAATCATAGAACCAAATTTTCTAATCGTGCTCACAAAGCTATCTTCCTTGGATATAAAGAAGGCACCAAGGGTTACCTTCTTTTTGACATAAACACCAGATTTATTTTTGTGTCCCGTAATGTCATATTTTTTGAATCTGTTTTTCCTCTACATTGCTTTGTCAATACATCTCCAAGTAATGAGGTATGTAAACCAATTTATACTGGTAATGTTGACCATGAATCAATTCCCATTTGTAAAGAAACATTTCCCCATTCATCTCAACCCACTAATCCAACCACTTCCGCACCAAACCCTAATAATCATGTTCCCACTATTTCTCCTAGAAGATCCAATCGTGTCAGACAGCAACCAAGGTACCTGAATGACTATCATGTCAATTTATCCGCTAATGCCAACATCAATCTGACTCAAGGTAACAGATCCAATATTGTTTACCTTTATCTTCTGTTCTATCTTACAACTCTTGCTCACACTCCTATAAAAGTTTATGTTTAAATAGTAGCTCTCAGACAAAACCCATAACCTATAATCAAGCAGTCAAGCATGAATGCTAGAAAAAGGCTATGAGTGCTGAAATTTCTGCACTTGAACAGAATGGTACGTGGTCAATTTTTGATCTCCCACTTGGCAAAGAACCCATTGGATGCAAATGGATATACAAAGTGAAATACAACGCTGGTGGTACTATTGAAAGACACAAAGCTAGATTAGTAGCAAAAGGTTATACACAATTGGAAGGTGTTGACTATTTTGAAACCTTATCTCCAGTGGCTAAAATCACAACTATTCGAGTAGTTCTCTCCCTTGCAACTGCAAGTGGCTGGCACTTAGAACAATTAGATGTAAATAATACATTTTTACATGGATATTTACATAAAAAAAAAAGAGTATTTGACACTTCCACAACAATTTCAAAGCTCCAAACCAAGTCAGGTCTGTCATTTACATAAATCATTATAAGGTTTGAAACAAGCTAGCAAACAATGGAATGAAAAGTTATCTTCTGCATCGGTTTCTCTTGGATATCAACAATCTACTGCTGATCATTCACTTTTTATTAGATAATTGGAGCATTCAGTCACTGCCTTACTTGTCTATGTAGATGATATTGTATTAACAGGGAATGATATGTCTGAAATCTATCGTGTTAAAGCAGAATTAAATGATCGCTTCAGAATCAAAGACTTGGGAAAGTTAAGATTTTTTTTGGGCTTGGAAATAGCAAGATCTCAAAAGGGATTATCATTGAATCAAAGAAAATACACTTTGGACCTGTTATCTGACACTGGTTTTTTAGCTTCAAAGGTTGCATCTACTTCCATGGAAGCTTCTATAAAATTGCAAATTGATAAAGGATCCCTTTATCATGATTCTTCTGGATACCGAAGATTAATTGGTCAATTACTCTACCTTACCACTACAAGCTCCGATATTTCATTTGTAGTGCAACCATTATCTCAGTTTGTTTCATCACCTACTGATCTTCATTATCAAGCAGCAACCCGAGTCCTTAGATATCTAAAAGGATCACCTTCTAAGGGTCTGTTCTTCTCAGCTAACAACCCCCTCACTCTTTGTGGCTTCGCACATTCTGACTGGGCATGTTGTTTAGATTCATGCAAGTCTATCACTGGCATATGTATATTTTTTGGTTCATCTCTTATTTCCTGGAAATCCAAAAAGCAAAACACTGTATCTAGATCTTCTTCAGAGGCTGAATATCGTGCCTTGGCTAATCTTACTTGCGAAATTCAATGGCTAGCATATTTGTTCCAAGATTTGCACATTCCTTTAAAGACTCCCATCTCGGTATATTGTGATAACAATTCCACTATTTACTTAGCTCACAATCCAGCATTTCATGAGCGAAGTAAACATATAGAAATTGATTGTCATATAGTACGAGAGAAGATCATTTCTGGACTCTTATATCTCCTTCTTGTTCCTTCTAAATCTCAGTTGGCTGATTTCTTTACTAAGCTTCTTCATCCTACTTAGTTCAAGTCTGTTCTTTCCAAGTTGGAGTTGATTGACATCCACCTCCCAACTTGAAGGGGGATATTACACGTGAAAAGAGATAGGAATAGTTAAATAACTACTTTCAGTTATTTTCTGTTAGTAGTTATTTCTCTTCTTTAGTTTCTTTTTCTATATAAGCATACTTGTGGATAGACTCAGTAACAATTCAATATTCAGGATACATATTTCCTTTGTTCATTTTCCTTTCTCTCTTATTTTCATATGACTCACCTCACTCACTTTTAAGTAAGTGAGAATGATATAATTTATACAA
This sequence comes from Gastrolobium bilobum, assembly GCF_033153095.1. Taxonomy (NCBI): domain Eukaryota; kingdom Viridiplantae; phylum Streptophyta; class Magnoliopsida; order Fabales; family Fabaceae; genus Gastrolobium; species Gastrolobium bilobum. Next base: position 18,141 of record NW_026895361.1, on the reverse strand, counting down.
CAAAAATAAAAATATTTTTCCAATATATATAGTAAAATATATTTCATAACGCATCCTGAGCAATCAAAAACAATTTGTGAATGCTTATCTGCTCAGTAATGTCACAAAAGTGTTGTACCTTATCTACTTCTTGTGGACAAATTTTTTCTAGTGTCTAGAAAAATGTCTAGTTTGCACCGGGGTTCAAAACTTGCTAGTAAATAGTAAGCGTATCCCTAGCTACCCTCCAAGAAGCCTTCAGACGCTCCCTTCTGTCTCTTGGATATATTCTGAACAAATTGAATTGTTGAAATATTGCATCCAGTGACTCAGGTTTTCAAGTAAAGGAAAAATTTATAGTAGAACAGAAATCACATTGGTAAGGAGAAAATCATATTTTATTAAAAAAACTTCATAACAGAAAAAAAATACAAATTGATGTTGTTGGCAACATCAGACTACGCGTGTCCACCCATTACATTACACACAGCATATATGAAATCTCCTACCTTCTTAAAGCGACAAAGTATTCATAAGAAACATGTAAATACTACTAGAGCAATTTACAAATGCCTTAGGAACAAGATAACAATTTACAAATTGCTCTTGTTCCTAAGAGCAATTTACAAATGTCTTAGGAACAAGATAACGGGCAAAGGTAATAGACAAACCCCAATGCACAAAAGGTAAGAAGAGCCAAGAGGAGTTGGATTTTTCTTCAAACTTTAGACATGCTTATTTTACTAGAAAATAAAAATACACACGACCTTTGCTCCGAGAACAATTTAAACAAACATGTTTTACGAGCCACTTTAATGAAGCCAATTTAAGTTGACATCAACTTGAGGAATCTCTATCTTCAGATTGGGAAGCATAGGTTCGAAAGATTCCCATGAAGTAGCCGTCTCTTCGTCACATATCACCACCTTTAAATTCTTAAGATTAGCAACTGAGAATGGCAATTCACACCTTGCACAACTTGTCATGTAGATATTTCTTAGATTACACAGATTACCAATGTCCTCTGGTAAACTTGAAAGGCTTATGCAGTTTGAGATGTCAAGAAGTCGTAGATTTGAAAGACTTCCAATAGAATCAGGTATCCCTACCAAATCAGTACAGGAACTGAGCCTTAGGAGTTCCAAATCCTCCAACTTTCCAATATCTTTTGGCAGCGCAGAGAGCTTGTGGCAATTAGTAATACTGAGTTTCTTTAGTGGGGTAATATCACATAGCCCAGTAGGCAATCCCACCATATCTTTGCAATAATCAATGTTCAAATCTACTAGATTTGGAAATGCATCTGAAATTAGGATCATACCATTTTCAAAAGCCTGTCTCGTATTACACATGTAGAGGGATAATTTTTTTAGATTCTTCAATGTGGCAAAGGAAGGAACAAAAATCCGCTCTAGCCTAATTCTTTTCAGGTTTGATAAAGAGCCGAGTTGCTCAAAATTGTTCAGTTGAGAAGTATGGTACCCATAATTTGTGAGGATAAGAACTTTTAGTTCACTCATTTTCTCCATGAACTCTGGAAAGGTATACTGCTTAGTTTGAAGATTTAAAATAAGAACCTCGGCTTGAGCTGCTTGCATGTCGGACAAATATGAAGTGCAAGTTTCATCTGCAAATGCACAACCCATATGGTGTCAATTGTGAAAGAGGAATGAATAACTGATCACTTTAACATTCTTATTACCATTCTTGATTTTTAAGGGTGTAAGTATAACTAACCAGTTGATAGAGACACTATGCGGGCAGGGACCTGTTGGGGCATCTGTTTAACACCACATCCATGAAATTTTGACAATATGCGGGCTATCATGCCTTTCTGTTTCTCCGCAAGCCATCGTTCACGTTTGTTTTCATTTATCTCAATTATCAGTCTTTTTCTCTGTTCAATTGGTCCCTGGCTGCTTTGATGAATTGCAAGCTCTCTTAGAAGATCATGAAGGACGATGAAGTGGTTATTGTAGTAGTAATTGTCTGCGTCACTTGCATTTTTCCTGGTAAATGAGCATAAATAATTCCTTAAGAGAGAAAAATTACCTTACAAGATTAAAAACACAAGCTATCTATCAGATAGATTAATTACAAATTACAAAAATATGTTTAAAAGAATAAATGCAGAGTTACATAATGGGAGAAGTTTAAATTCAGATAAATGGTCATTTTGGAATATTATGTATGGAATCAAATGCTTCTCATATTAGTTACACAACTATTGAATAATTTGTTCCAGAGAGTATAATTCATATTATATATATATTAGGACTATGTGGCGTAGAAGAAAATATAAGTAGTCATTGTACCTTGCTATTAAAACATTAGCCAGATTCATGGAGTCTAATTTGTTGATGATGGCCATTGCTTCTCTGCCATCATCATCTAGTCCACACAATTCCGCCCACATATCAATGAGAGCATTAACAGGAATTCTTTGGTCTTCAGGAAATAGCCCCAAGTCCATGAAGCACTCCTTGGTGACAGGATTATCTTCCAAAACATCGAAGATCTTTTGGAGGGAAGAAAGTAATTCAGCATTAGAATCGAGTATCGAATGACCTTCGGACAATTCCTCTGCTATCTTTTGCCACAACTTATAAGGGCGATTACTCAGTGATCTAGCAATCACTTTAATGGCAAGCGGTAAACCCTTGCAATTTCTCACAACCTGCATTTCATTGCAAGCAAATATAGTCAGTAATCAAAGGGCTATGACTTAAGCACCCAAGCTGCAAGCAACCTACCGTATTATGCCTCAAGGGGTCAAAACATGGTTTTCTACTCATTCACTTTTTCTTTTATGTTAATTCAATGATAGCTAGTTAAGAAAAAAAGTTTGGAGTGGTCGTGTCCAATATTGTGATGTCTACTTCAAGTGAAGGACTTCAGACAAAAAGAACAAGTAACCAAAGCTTCCATATGTCAGAAAGTAGGAATAAGCACCTTTTGGACAATATCTTCATCAGGACTATTTGAACTGTTATCTTCCAAGAGAGCATAGTGACGGAAAAGTGTTATAGAATCTTCATGAACAAGAGGATTTAAGATACATGGTGTGCCAAATCTAGGAAATGCAACCCTTGAAGTCACCAAAACTTTATAATCAGATATCTGGAATTGCAATTTCTCAACGAGGGCCTCTGAGCCAGGCCAGACATCATCGAGGACCAACAACATTGGACTTCCCTCAATTTTCCTCAAAAAAAGCTCCAATCTATTAACAGCTTCTTCATCGCTTTGAAACTCAGGCACTTTAAATCCACAGTGCTCAAATAGTCTCTCTACAATAACCTTCAACTTGGGCGTTTCCGAGAAGGTGAAAAACAAAATATTTTCCCTGAATTTACCTAGTAAAACCAAAGAGAACAGAGCATTTGATATCTTGTACTATTTCAGAAAGCATAGACATAAGGTATTCATTTCACTATGTGCACATATCGCAACAGAATAACTTATTACTACATACTAGAACATCATCTTATGTTTGAAAAATATTTCTAAATAACTTTCTGTTAATTTCTTTAGTAATAGTTCACAGCTAAAATTCAACATATGAGAGAGAGGAAATAACTATCACCTTAAACAAATTTTATTATGAGCATACTAATTCATCAGGCATAAGAAAACCAAAGAGGAACTACCACTTACCCTTGACTTGTTCATCCCTACAAAGCTTTGTAGCCAAAGTGGTTTTCCCTGATCCTCCTAAACCAGTCAACAAAAGGGTGGACCCACCATCCTTGAGAACCTCCATCTTCAACTTGGTCAACGGCACATCCAAGCCAACAGTGAATTCTGGGTTCTCAGGAATACCAAAAGGACGCTTCAAAGGAGCTCCAGATTCATTAAATTTCAGCTCAAAATTCTCTCTGTTAAGAAGCTCAAGGATTTCTCTCATCTTGTAAAGTGTCTCCTTAACATCCTTTGCGACAAGAGCTTGCTTGTCATTAGCAGCAACATAGGACTCATCAACGTTATGCCAAAGCCTCTCCAACAAAGAGAGAGGCTTCTCCCAACAAAGATTCTTGCAGAGAAGATCAACACCTTCTTCCCCAGCATTTTTTTCTCGGATCAGAATCTTTATTTCTTCTTTTGGTGGATCCAAGTGTTCATTGTATTGCTCGATCTCCTTGACCAAAGGTTTCAAATCATGGAGCGTTGACCTCAATATTCGCCTGGTCTTTTTGCTCTTACGACCTATTTTGAAGGTCTCTTGAAGCTGCGATGTAAGAACAACAAGTTGAGTGTTTTCTCCCATGAGTAAACAACCTCTGTGTCTCTTATCAGAACATTGAAATATTACACAATGAAATGAAAGATCCGAGGATTTGGAATTGAAAGAACCGAACGTTGCAAGCCACGATTTTATATAGACCGACCTACTTTTTGTGAGCCTCACTTTCCTGCCCCCGTGGTCTTCACTTTCCTCGCTTCTTCCTCTATTATTGTTTATCCAATATTGTTTTTCCCGTACATCACGCGCCTTATAAATTTCAACTTTCTAAGAAACTGCCTGGCAAGCACCATGGAACGAAAACCAGTATATCAGGTAAGGAGTTTTTTATTTAATTTTGAGTAAAATATTTTTTTATCCTCAACAAATATATATAATTCAATTTAATCTCTTCAAAAACAAAAAAAAAAAACAATTGACTCGTCGTACTTTTAAAATATTTAAAATAAATTTATGTTAATCTTTTTAGAGATTAACTTCGACTTTTTTTGAATTTCAAAGAAATTATAATTTTCAACTAACTGAAATTATTTTGAATTTTGTAAAGATGACAAGCACCTAAAAAATACTTTTCTCTTTTATTCTTTTTTTTTTTTTTTTTAATAAACCACGTGTATCCTTTATATAAAACAATATTGTTCGAGATGGGATCCAAGCTTTAAACTCCTTTTAAAACTAATGTATAGAGAATCGAATACATGTTTTTATACCCATATCTAGCTACCTCATTGTCATTATTTTTTATTGTTGCGTGTTGGGTAGCATATATTTTTACAAAAATATTCATATTTTAAATTTATTAAAAGGAATAAAAGACTATTTTAAAAAAAATAAACATGAAAATTTTCTCAACATAATCGAGAAGGCATAAAGCTTTTGGCTTCCCATAGGCTGAAGTTACATTATTCTAAAAGCTCATGATTTTTTATTTATTTTTTTTAAGCAAAAGCTCGTGATTTATTCTTGGGAATCTTCAGCCACCGAATAGGTATTCTTTATTAAAAGTAGTGTTGTAAAACTCGGACCGGTAATCGAACCGGTCGAGGTAGGGGTGTTCGCGGTCTGGATTGGATCAGTTTTGGAAGAAAAACTCATTTGATCCAATCCCTTCGGTTTGATCATGTAATCATATTTTCGATTTAGATTTTTTTTCAAATTCGATCCAATCCAATTCAATTTTTTTCGGTTTGGATTGGATCGGTTTTCGGTTTTTTGAATATCCTAAAATTAGTTTCATGATTATTGTGCAAATAACATCTTTTGTATATATTGGCTTTGTAATTTTTTTTTTAAATACAAAAATATCAGTAAATAATACTATAGTTGATGAGACGTGACTAAGTTTTTTCTTAGGTTTAGTTGATGAGTTAATGGGTCTTGAGTTTAGAAATTTTTGGGCTATGATTGGAGAAAGGACAAGTAGGTAGAGGATAATTAATATATTGGATCGGTTTGGATTAGATCGATTTTCATCCACCCATCCGAAAATCGATCTAATCCAATTAAAATTTGCAGTTTTTTTCGGTTTTCGGTTTATTCGATTATCGGTTTTTCGGTTCGGTTTTCGCGGTTTGGATCGGTTGATGAACACCCCTAGGTCGAAGTACTGGGTCATTGGTTCAACCGGGTTCAACCGGATTGAACCGGATTTACTGTTCACATATTAAAAATATAAAAATATTACTTATTTGAATAAATATTCACATAAGAAAACTATCAATGAGCTTCAAAAAATAAATTGATTTTCATTGATAGCAAATATTATATACTTCTAAGCTTCTAGCTCTAGACCATATCCTAATATTGGATTAAAATTGCAATATAAGTTAAATGCACCTTTTGTGCTTGACATGATACGAATAAATTAAATCATGATAACAAATATTATGCATGAAATATATACTAAGAAAAAAGTGTTACCGTTATCATGATAACAAATAGTATGCATAAAATATACACTAAAAAAAAGTGTCCACCGTTGAGATGAAATCATGAGATCATCAATGTTTATCACCACTTAACTTCGTGAGATCATTATAAGATACAACTAAATTATATAAACGAACTGCACTAATCTAAAATACCTTATTATTTTCACCTTACTTTTAATCATATTCATCATAAAATATGAATATGATTTAATTCAAGAGTTCTTATCAACAAAAAAAAAAATTTACCAAAAAAAAAAAGAATAACCGGTCTAACCTGGGTCAACCGGGTTTCGGCCGGGTCAACCGGTCCAATCCGGTTGAGTGCAGAAACAGTCCAACTACCCGCTCGGACCGGGGAACCCACCGGGTCAACGAGTCCCGGGTCGACCCGGCCAGTCCGAGCCGGGTTTTAAAACACTGATTAAAAGTATAAAAATATGAAACTCAAAAGAAATTAATTATTAATTATAAAAATTAGTTAAAATAATTATTTATTTAATATTTGAATTAAAAATAAATTCTCATTTTTTTTATCAAGATTTCTATTGTGTAATTCTTTCTTTCACTATAAAATATAATAATTTTAACTACAACATCAACATTAACATCAACAATATCTTTATTCCAAATATTGGAGTCAGTGGTAGATGAATTTAAATGAAAGGTACGAAGGGATAAAAATAAATAAAATAATATATATAAGTAAAAAAATAAAAATAAAATAATAATAATAATAAAATGAAATGAAAAAGAAGAAGAAGAAAAAAATGAGGAAGGGGAAAAGAAGAAGATGGGGAATGAAGAGGAAAAGAACTAAAAATGGACTATCTGGAACATAGGAATAACAATGGTCTAACACTCCACATGCTAATAGCTTTTCTCCATTCCGTCCTAAGGCACATCGTCCGTCAATATATATTTCATTCCATTAAGTCTTGCTTTACTACCTTCCCTAAAGTATGTTTCGGTCTACCTCTACCTTTCTTTGTGATGAACTCTTGGTAACAAACTTTTGTTCTCACGGGAGCATCCGAGGGCCTTCTCATTACGTGCCTAAACCACCTCAATCTATGTTCTCTCATCTTTTCAGCCACCGGTAGTACTCGTACCTTACGTCGAATATCTTCATTTCTTATCTTATCCATCCTCGTATAACCATACATCCACCTTAACATCTTCATCTCTGCTACTCCCATTTTATATTCATTTGCCTATGTGCTGGCCAACATTTAGCTCCATATAACATTGTAGGCCTTACTGTTGTTCTATAGAATTTTTTTTAGCTTAAAGGGAATTTTGCGGTCACACAAAAATCTAGAAACATTACGTCATTTCATCCACCCTGCTTTGATTCTATGATTTACATCCTCATCAATCTCTCCGCCTTTTTGCAGAATGGATCTGTAACACCTCATGTATACCCGGATTGTTATCATATTAAAGTATTAAGCGCAACTCAATTAAATGCGGAAGCTAAAATAAATTAAGTTTGCAGACATGCAAGATCACTTTTTCCTTATTAACATGGCCAAATAACAATTCATCTACATCCTTATGTAATTGCAAAATCATACTAGAATTCTTGAAATGCCTCATATCATAAATAAAATACCAAGTCATGAAGCTACATTGCGTAGTCATGACCAACGTCCATATCTCATGGCGTAACAAAATACACATGTGCAACAATAACACAAATAAATCAACGGCATGGACAACCCCCATGCTCACAAACAAATAAAACATATATAATATGGTAAAAACATAACGTTATAATAATCATGTCACGGTACAATAATCATATCCATAATAATCTGAATAAAACATGCATCTCAAATAAACTCTACTCGGGCCTCTTGCCTTGGGAAGCATCCATCTCATAGACATCTGTACCTGAAAATATGCCCCAGAAACAGAAATCTCAGTAAGCAAGGGTTCTCGAAGAGTTCCTCCGCCCCAAGCTCACTTCGGTATAACAGTTCAAATATAATAGTTCAACAGTAATAACATAATCATATGATGCAGCAACATATATATATATCATGCATGTGTGCTAACAAGTCTACTGGCCAGAGAACACTATGATTTACACACGTATGCTACATACATAAGAAGTATAAGGCTCTTCCCTTATACCCACACTCAGGGAATACAGTCTTGTGCAGCTCCACACTACACTCATGTATTAGTCATCTTGTGTGTAATACACCACATAACATACATATATAAGAGTGCATCATTTCATCATCTCAAATAACAGATAAGCATATATATCATATAAAACTACCATCCTTCTCTTGGAAAATGGTGGAACAAATGGGGATCAATCTTGAGAACACGAAACTTACATGTCAAGTAGTAATATCACGCTAGAAGCCCACACAACAGTCCACGGTTCACCAAACAACATAGTCACAGTCTGTTTATGCCAGAAATATCATCAATAATTATGTCCTAAAATATCAAGTTAAACGGACAACGCTTCTTTTTTCGTTTAATGACCGTAGGCTTCTCTCAAAGCCATAATCATTCAATATCATGGGTTCTGACTTAGTTAATTATTACAGAGGTTCATACTAACCAATTAAGGGTCCATAAACTTAACCCACACTTTTGTTTGGAAAAAATAGCTCAAAACATGAATTTCCTAGAATATTCGAATATTCCTCGGGGACATATCCGGATATCCCAGGGTCAATATCCGAATATCCATATCCGAATATTACAGACCCAATATCCGGATATCTATATCCGGATATTTCGCGACAGAATACAGTTTTGCATTCCGCGAAGATATCCTTTCATGGTTCAATTTTTAACACTTACAGAGGTTTAAGTTGAACTTTTAAACACGATTAAGCTAGTGACCATCTTGGTTACTTATTTTTTTCCTTTAACATGCCAAGACTCAATCTTTCACATAGAAACTCAAGAGAAAAGGTTGAAGCATATACCCAAGCTTTCAAAACAGAGAAAAAAAGTGATCTTGGAGTTCAAACACCCACTCCAAGCTTCTGTGGACAGAGTTGCACGAATTTGCACCTCGAAGATAGGTGCTTTCTTCACCAAGTTCACTCCTTGGAGCTCCAATGGTGATGTAGAATACTCCAACACTCCCATCCCACTCAAACAGTCACAAGGCTCCTCAAAACAGCAACAATGGGGTTCCAAGAACATTATTTTCGAAAGGAAGATACTAGCTTTCAAGTGTTTCAAGTGATCAAGAGCAAGAAAGATGAAGAAAGGTGGCTTCTTGGTGGTGTTCTTGAAGGAATGTTTAAGTCTTCATGGAGAGGGAGAAGTTGTAACCATGAAGCTACGTAGAAACTTGTAAATTTTGACCTAGGTTTATGTGCATTTCTATTTATAGTTGCACTTAGTTAAACTAACAGTATTAGTTTAATTAGTTTCGCTCTTCGTTTAACTCTGAAATTTCATATTCTCAACCTAGACATTTTTCTAGGATTTATCATATTTTACATTAATTTTTCGATACACTTTGCCGGTACACACTTTCTATTGCGAAATAGCTGGTATTAGTTCTGCCATCACCGCTTACTACTTTTATCTCAAATTTGATATTTTTGACCTAGATATTTTTTTACAATATTCATATTTTTATTTTATTTTTCAAATTACCTTTCGGTGTCCATTTATACCGTAAAATACCCGGTGTTTGCACTTTCCTTCTGAAAAGTGACTTAATATTAATTATTATGCTCTTTCCCTATTTATCCAAAGTCAATTATGAAATTATTAATTAAACCATGTTTAACTCATTAAATTCCTAATTTAGCAATGCGGGTTCTTACAGGATCCCAGGTATCTAAAACATCTTTCCTAGGTACCCCTTTACTAAGTAGATGCACAGGATCTTGGTCTACATCTCTTACTAGAGAAAACTCATATTTCAGATACCCAGTCTTCCTTTGGCCTAACGTGAATCCTTTAGACTCCAACATGCTTCTCCACAATTCAAGTTTTCTATTAACACTGTCTTTGGTCTCATCAATAAGCACAATATCATATGCAAAAAGCATACACCATGGCATTTCCTCTTAGATATATTTGTTAGTTCATCTATAACTAAGGCAACAATATAAGTACTTAGAGTCGAACCTTGGTGTACACCTACCGTGATAGAAAAATAACTTGATGTTCTATTACAAGCTTTAACACATGTAGTAGCCCCATCATATATATTCATGATTGCCTTTGCATACTTTGATTGTACTTTTTTCTTCTCAAGAACCCACCACAAAAATTTTCTTGGGACCCTGTCGTATGCTTTCTCAAGGTCTATGAACACCATATATAAGTCCTTCTTCTTATCTCGATATCTTTTCATTAATTGTCGCATCCAGAAAATGGTTTCTATGGTACATCTTCCTAGTATAAACCCAAATTAATTTACAGAAACCTTGGTCTCTTTCCTCAAGCGATGGTCAATAACTCTCTCCCACAACTTCATAGTGTGACTCATTAGCTTTAATGCCTCTATAGTTAGAACAATTCTGAATATCTCCCTTGTTTTTGTAAATAGGCACAAACATATTTTTCCTCCATGCATTAAGCATATTATTTGTCAGAAGAATCTTATTGAAAAGATTGGTCAACCATTTCATTGCCACATCCCCCAGACCTTTCCACACTTCAATAGGGACACCATCGGGTCTGAAGGCTTTATTAGTTTTCATTCTCTTTAAAGCTTTCTTAACTTTATGTGTATTGATTCTGCGCATAAATCTTTTATTCAAATCATCATAAGTGTCCTCAAAATCCACCTCGCTTATATCGTCACCCCTTTTAAACAGCTTGTTAAAGTAGTTCATCCATCTTTCGTTTACATCATCATCTCTCACCAAAAGTTTTGATTTTCATCCTTGATGCACCTAACTTGGGTGAGATCTTTACTTTTCTTATCCTTCAACTTTGTAAGCTTATATATTCCTTTTTTACCATCCTTACTCCCAAGATTTTTATACAAATTGGCAAAAACCTTGCCTCTATCTTTCCACACTGCTTTCTTTGCATTTTTTCTCGCCAATCTAAACTTTTGCAAGTTCTCATCATTGGGACTTTTTTACAAAGATCTAAAGCATTCATTCTTCTATTTAATTGCCTCCTACACCTCTTCATTCCATCACTATGTTTCCTTTGTATGAAAACCATTTCCTTTGCTTTCTCCCAACACCCTCCTTCCCATATTTTGAATACACATAGCTATCTCATTCCATATTTCATTTGCTCCTCCATCAAACTCCCATGGTCCTTCATGCAACATTCTTTCATTGAACTCTCTTTGTTTTTTCTCCTTTAGTTTCCATCATCTTATCCTTGGGTTCTGATGCAACATCTAATATTAAATATGTTACGTAGAAACACACACTCCAAGGTAGACCTTACAGTCGACACAAGAGGTTTTATATTCTCTTCTAGCCAAAAAAAAAATCATTCTGGCTATAATTTTGGCTACTATGATATGTGATTAGATGTGACTCTTTTTTTGAAAAAAGATGTTCGCTAGTATCAAATCGTAGGCTAGGGCAATGTTCAAGATATCTTATCCAGTCTCATTTCTCGTTTCATAGCCAAAATCTCTATGAATTCTACCAAAACCTCCATTGCTTTTACCAATATGACCATTTAAATATCCTCCTAAGAAAATCTTCTCCTCTCGTGGTATCCACCTCAAAACTTCCTCCAAGTCTTCACAAAATTGGCTCTTATCATTGGGTTACAATACAACTTGGGGTGCATACACATTAAGGATATTCAAGATTAAGAGCCTGTTTGGATCCTCTTATTTTAAGCTAGAAGCTACTTATAAGATAAAGCTAAAAAAAAGAGCTTAAAAAAAGAAGCTAAAAGCTGTTTGGAAATTACATAAAAATTTTAGCTTAAAAATTACTTAAAAACACATATTTCAAGAAAATTATCTCTCTATCTTTATCACTCTTCATCTTAAAAAAAGCACACAATTCAATAAAAACATATAAGAGCTTAAAAAAAAGCTCCTCATAGGAGCTTTTAGTTTTCAGCTTTTTTATTCATTATAAAAAAAAGAGCTTTTCGTTATAAGCTCTTTTCCCAAAACCTGTTTGGCCTAGCTTATGCTTATAAGTAGCTTCTGGCTTAAAAAAGAGAGGATCCAAACAGGCACTAAATCACCCACTATAAGCTTAACCAGAATAATTTGATCACCTTTTCTTTTGACATCGACAACTTTATCTTTGAAACTTCTATCGATCATAATTCCAACACCATTTCTACTCTTGTTTATACCTGCATACCACAACTTGAAACCGGTACCATCCACTTCCTTGGCCTTTTCTCCAACCAATTTAGTTTCTTGCAAGCAAACAATATTCATTTTCCTTCTAGCAAAAATATCTGCTAACTCCCTTAGTTTACCCTTTAAGGTTCATATGTTCCATGTAACACCCCGTATATATCCGGTAATGTTATCATACTATCGTATTAAGTTGCGCTTAATTAAAAATGCGGAATATCTTTTTCTTTTCAATTATGAAGTCATTATCATTACCAACTTGCTTATTAATCAATTAATAAAACATCGCCTGTATGCAATTGCAATAAAACAGCTAACTGAAATACCTCATTAATTAACATAATGTATGTCTCTAGTCACGGAACTACAACACGTAGACCGGACCACTAGCAGTTTATACAACTCGACTCAAAAGTACCAACAACATAGTGGCATAGACAACTCCCATGCTCACCCAAATAAGGCAACAAGCCCAACATAAGTCTCAACTCAAAACATAAAGAGCAGAAAACATAAACAGCATCCAATCCAGTCATGACAGCAATACAACATAACTATCATAATCAGCTAAGCTCTGGCCTCCTGCCGCCAGAGGCATCAGTCACCATACTACCTGAACCTGAAATAAGCATTCCCCAAACGTGGGGTGAGATCTCTAAACAAGAAATCTCAGTAAGACAAGGGGTCCTCAAGGATCTTCCACCCCAAGCTCACTTACATGTGCAATATAAGTTTAAAAGCAGTTCATCAATATCATTTCTAAAATAGTGCAATGTAGCAGATAATCATGTCATGTGTGTCAATTCTATTCTACTGGCCAAAGAAATGCAGGATTTATATACATCTAATACCCACAAATAGTGCAAGATGCTACTTGCATCCACCCCGGATCACCGTCTTGTATGACGCCACATACTCAGGCTTACCGTCAAGATGGAACAACACATGCATATTAAAAGCCATTACACATAAAGCTCAACAACATTTCATATATCAAAAGCATGTAACACAACATGCATATAACCATACCCCCATGGGACATAATGGAACCACAACATGGCTAAACCGAGGACACGAAAGCTTACCTTGCAAGCTAACACCCAAAGCCAAGAGTCCACAGCTCAAAGTCTAAACACAACAGATTCATAATCTGTTATGGACCAATAATATATCAACAATCATACTCTATAAGTATACAACATAAAGACAACGCCTTTTCATTACGTTTTACGTCTTAAGGCTTCTCACCAAGCCATAAGCCCTTAATCACATGATTCTGACTTACATTAATTAATTACAGAAGTTCAACTTCCTCAAACTAGGGTCCATAAACCATATATCAGTTCTGGATGAACAGTACGCTGCTGTTCCTCGCAAACCCCGAATATCCGGATATTCCTCGGGGGCATATCCGGATATCCAATATCCGGATATCTCACTGGCAATATCTGGATATCCAGATCCCCATATCCGGATATTTATCGACCAAATATCCTGATATTTCGCGACAGAATGAAGTTTCTGCATTTCGCGAAAATATCCTTCCAAGGTTCCATTTTTAACATTTTAAAACGTCAAAGCATGCATCTTTAATCTGTTTTAGGTCCACAAACCAGTTGGTTACTTGTTTAACCCATTAACATGCCAAGACTTCATCTTTAAGAAACAAAACTCAAGGCCAAGGTTGATACAACTTACCAAAGCTTAAAATCAACAAAATGGGTGTTCTTGGAGCTCACACAACAGCTCCAAGGTACTGACTTCAATGGAGAGCGAAAATGATGATTAAAGGTTGGCCCTTTGCACCAAAGATGGCTCCTTGGAGCCACCACAACCAAGATACAAGCTATCTCCTCACCAAAACCAGAATACAGCACTCTCAACCTCACAAGGCAGCAGCTACACTTAGAAAGAAGCCATTTTCCCTCTCACAAGGATTGTTCCCACACACCCAAGGTGTTTAAATGCAAGGAAATGGAAGAAAGGTAGTTTCTTTGGTGAGTTCCCAAGCAAGGAAGAAGAAGGCAGCAAAGAGAGTTCAAACTCAGAAAATCCTACGAAGGAGGCACCCAACATCATACCTAGGATCATGTGCCAAGGCTATATATAGCCACTTAACCAATTAACACACAATATTAACTTTAATTGCTACGCTTAGCATTTTAATCCCAAACTTTGGATTCTTAACCTACTCAATTTTACAAGAATTATCATATTTTTCTTATAATTTTCGGAGCACCTTTCCGGTACGCGCTTTTCATAGCCTGTACCAGTTTCTGGCACCAGTTCTTATTATTTTGACTTGAAACTCGTTTTACAAGTCGTACATATTATTCTAGTAATTATCAAGACATTATCATAATTTTCCGGGATACTTTTTCGGTACGCATTTATACGGACTAGCAGAACCGGTATCTGCACTATTCTTCCGAAAAGCGACTTTCAGCATTCTTAATCACTTACTATAATTATTAAAGCCTCATAATAATTATTAGGTCAATTATGGAATTATTTCCTAATTTCACATAATTAATTAATTAACTTCCTTAATTAACGGTGCGCGTTCTTACATTCACTCCACCTTTTTAGGATTTTGTCCTCAAAATCAGAATATACCTGTCTCGGAAGTCGGGATACTTCCGGAGAAGCTCGTCCTCTCGCTCCCAGGTACACTCCTCAGGAGTTCTTCCTGACCATTGCACTTTGACTATTGGAATGATCTTGCTCCTCAGCTGCTTCTCGCCACGATCGAGAATCTTGAGTGGTCCGACGGGAGTTTTGATGGTCCTCAAGAGTTGAGGCCCATTAAGTGTAAATTGTTCCACAAAACCCATGTTTTGGTTATAAATCACTCCCTTCAACCTTCTTCTTTTCATATAGAGCAACTGTTTTGAATAGTGGACCAGAGCAATACCGAAAGTGGGAGTTAAGGTAGACCTGGAGCAAATTTAACATTATCTTTTTCACATATGACTATTGGGTTAGTTTGCTTTGTTCAGGACACCTAAGGCCCATCAGAAGAAACCACAAAATGAAGAGAGAAGAAGGAGTGTTGCGCAGAAAGGAAAAAAAAAAAAGCCTGCTGTAATACAACAGCAGTCAAAGGAAGCAATGGGAAGCCGCCACGTCAGCCACAGCAGAGAAGGTGGAGGTGCTACCTCTGCTACAGTACGAAAGCAAAGAAGCTGAGCAATCAAAAGCTGCCACGTCAGCTGCAGCAGAAGGAGTGGAGGTGCCTCCATGAATCCGATACTCCCACTCACAAAGGGAGCCAAAAGCAAGGGGGACCACTTCCATTTAAGGCCAAGCTGGCAAAAAGCAAGGCTACCATTGGAGAGGATTTCTATTCGGAGCTGAGCTGGCAAGAAGCAAAGCTACCATTGGAGAGGATTTAAACAAAGCACGACCCTTGATGAAAGGAACAATGAAGATCAAATGAAGATCAAATGAAGAACCCTATAAAAGGAACAAGCAATCCTCATAAAGGAAATCATCAGCGCCCATCCTAGGACTCGTCATCTCTTTGTTTTCTTTTTGTAAAAATGCTCACTAGGAGCTAACTTCCTCTAAGTTGGTGAGGGTTCCATAGAAGTAATCCCTTTTGTCTCAGGATAACTTTGTAAGGAACACATATTTTATAAATGAATTTTGAGTTGCTCTTTGGTTTAATTTATTGATTTTGTGAAACCCTTTGGGCTGGCAACCTCATCCCGGGACCACTCGGTTGATGAAACACTGACAAGGGCTTGTGGAGCATTCTCAAGATCCTGGGGTAGTTTAGCCTGAAGAAAGGAGGGAGAAACACCTGGAATGGGGAGCACTGCCATGTGAATCCATGCTTTTTTGAGAAGGCAGCATGGTTTCCTTGCATATAACTCCAAGTACTATGGAGTAACGTGGAGAGTAAGGCCTTACCCTCTGCTTACCTATAGCAAAACAAGGGAAGGAGAAAAATCCACTTGTAAAATATGCTACCAAGCAGGGTTAACCAAAGGGATGAAAACATGGAACCCGTAACACCTACTTGACTTTTTCTGAAATTAATCTAAACTCAAACTTCTATCACAACTTTTTCCTCACGATAACTGAACTGTGTTTTACCAGCTGATGCTCTTATTTTCATTTCGTTGACTGCTCTTGAAGTTACTTAAATTGATGTCTTTTTATTCGATGACCGTGCTAAGTCATTCACTGCTCTCATCTGGTTCAGAATGGTTAACATTGTTTAACTAGCTGCCCAGAGATTTCTCTTTGTGAAGCTTAGCTGAGAATAGTACTTTCTTTTATTGCTCCATTTTACAAAATAAGTTTCCTTTAGCGCTTCTTACTTCACAACTGCTCCCTGAGGACGATAAATCTGGGGCTACAATACCCTATATTGCTTGACACGTACGCTTGCGTATAGTTGAAGAGGGTTGCTCTTAGTCAGAGTAGATTGCTCCTGTTGGCAATCCTGATTATTACTCTGCACTTTTGCTCTCTGAAAAGATATTCCCGAGCAGCTCTCGGTTTGACCAAGCAATTGGCGCCGTTGCCGGGGATCATTTGGCAAGAAAAGGCATTTTTAAGGAAACATTTTTGTTGTTTAATTGCAGTCTTTTTGTTTTGATAGACCTCCTCCATTTGTATGAGCACAAAACCTACAGAACTTGGACTGGAAATAGTACTTTTTGATCCAGAACCCGAGAGAACCTTCAGAAATAGAAGAAGAGTTCAAAGGTTGAGAAACATTACAATGGCGGAGGTTGTAAATAATGATAACAATGGAAATCATAATCATGAGCCTGAACAAGGACCGAATGAAGGAAGAGGGCCATCATTGAATGATATGGCTGCTCCCTTCAGAAATGATCCAGAACGAGGCTATGTTCCCCCTCCTTTGAATATCCCGAACTTTGAAATGAAACCTGCAATGTTCCAAATGATTATGAACGCTGGTCAGTTCCATGGACTACCCATGGAAGACCCTCACAGTCATTTAGACAATTTCACTGAGATAGTTGATAATTTCAAAGTTCATTGTATTTCGGAAGAAAACATGCGGATGCGGCTTTTTCCATTTTCCTTAGCTAGAAAAGCCAAAGAATGGAGGAGAACATTGTCCCCAAACTCCATCACCAGTTGGGAGCAATTGGCGGAACAGTTTGTTACCCGATTTTTCTCCCAAGCAAAACAAGCCCAAGTGAGGGCTGATATAGCTTCCTTTCAAATGTATGATGGAGAAAGTGTGTATGAAGCGTGAGAACGCTTTAAAGAGTTGATACGAATTTGCCCGAATCATGGAGTTTCTGATTGGGGCATCATTCACACGTTTTATCATGGCTTAACCCCACCATTGAAAGCAACTGTTGATGCAGCTGCAGGGGGAGATCTTTTGGATTTTACTTATCCAGAAACCTACCAGTTGTTAGAAAAACTTTCAAAAAAACATATTTCATGGCCTTCCACACGACACAGTGCTCCTAAGAAAGCAGGAGTTCTTGAGCTAAGCTCAGCTGATGCTCTTTCAGCACAAATGGCTTCGCTCCAGAACACTATAAAAAACTGGAAGCCCATGGAACAGAAAAAACCAACTGAGCAACTTCTCTTGACTCAATCAAGTCAGAGTTGCCCCACTTGTGGAGGTCCTTATGAATATGAGGACTGTAACAATCTAGCTGCTGTGTGCTATGCAGGAGGGTATGACAACAACAACA
>NW_026895360.1:0-15675 GCF_033153095.1 Gastrolobium bilobum | reverse complement strand
CCAGCCATGCATGGAATTGATAACCGAGACTCAAAAAACAAAGAAAAAACAACCCATTCCTTTCGACAAATTTTCAACCAACTCTCTAGGAATCCCTTTGGTTAACGGATCCGCTATGTTTTCCTTAGACTTAACATAGTCAATTGAAATGATTCCATTCGAGAATAGTTGTCTTACGGTATCATGTCTTCGACGTATGTGTCTAGACTTACCGTTATACATGACGTTCTTGGCCCTTCCAATAGCTGCTTGGCTATCACAATGTATGCATACGGATGGTACCGGTCTTGGCCAATTAGGAACATCCTCAATAAAATTACGAAGCCATTCGGCTTCTTCACCGGCCTTATCTAAAGCAATAAATTCTGCTTCCATGGTTGACCTTGCAATGCAGGTTTGCTTGGACGATTTCCAAGACATAGCACCTCCACCAAGGGTAAACACATATCCACTTGTGGATCTAGTGTCGTTAGAGCCGGTGATCCAATTTGCATCACAATACCCTTCTATAACCGCAGGGTATTTCTCGTAATACAAAGCATAATTCTGAGTATACTTCAAGTATCCCAAAACTCTTACCATAGCTTTCCAATGATTCTCATTTGGATTACTGGTAAAGCGACTTAACAGACTTACTGCATAAGCAATATCAGGTCTGGTGCAGTTCATAACATACATAAGGCTTCCCAACACTTGAGCATATAGCTTTTGTGCTGTAGCTTTACCAGTGTTCTTTAATAAACTCAAATTAGAATCTACAGGTTCCTCACAGGAGTTATATTCAAACTCTTGAATTTCTCAAGAACCTTAGCTATATAGTGAGCCTGTGATAAGGCCAACCCTGTAGATGTTCTATGGATTTTAATACCTAGGATAACGTCTGCTATCCCCATATCTTTCATATCAAACTTACTTTTAAGTAATTGTTTAGTAGCATTAATCATTTGATTATTACTACCCATGATCAACATGTCGTCTACATAAAGACAGACAATGGCAAAACCTTTTTCAGTATTTCAAACATAGACACATTTGTCACATTCATTAATTCGAAATTCATTTGACAACATAACTTTGTCAAATTTCTCATGCCATTGTTTTGGAGCTTGCTTTAACCCGTAAAGGGATTTTAATAAGCGACAAACTTTCCGTTCTTGTCCTGGAACAACAAAACCTTCAGGTTGTTCTAAATATATCTCTTCTTCCAGGTCGCCGTTTAAGAAGGCAGTCTTAACATCCATTTGATGTATTTGTAATCCATTCAATGCAGCTACCGCGATCAACATCCTAATAGATGTGATCCTTGTAACCGGTGAATAAGTATCGAAAAATCGAGACCTTCACGTTGCCTGTAACCTTTTACCACAAGCCTTGCTTTATATTTATCAATAGTGCCACTCTCTTTCATTTTTCTTTTGAAAACCCACTTACTTCCTAAAGGCTTATTGCCAGGAGGAAGATTTACCAATTCCCAAGTGTGGTTGGACAAGATAGATTCTATTTCACTATTGATAGCTTCTTCCCAGAATGGTCTTTCCGGGGACGTTATAGCTTCCTTATACGTCCGAGGCTCATTTTCTAATAGATATGTCATAAAATCAGGTCCAAAGGATGTGGCGGTCCTTTGCCTCTTGCTACGTCTAGGTTCATCTTCTACATCCTCTACAGGATCAGTATCAGTTGTAGCATCCTGAGGTATCACAACCTGATCATCATTATTACCACTTGATTCATATATTTTCTTATACGAAAATACGTCTTCAAGGAAAGTAACTTCCCTTGACTCAATAACCGTATTAACATGTATATCTGAAACATCAGATTTATAAACCAGAAACCTGCATAACCAATGAATACACAATCCACAGTTTTAGGTCCGATTTTCAACCTTTTAGGTTTAGGAACCGCAACCTTAGCCAAACACCCCCACACTTCAAGATAATTCAAGGTAGGCTCCCTACCTTTCCACATTTCATAGGGAATGTTCTTAATTTTCTTGTGGGGTACTTTACTGATTATATAATTTGTCATTAAATGACTTTGCCCCATAAACCAGACATCAACAACATCATTTTATTTAATGTCTGGTTCTTTATACGCAATCACATTAAATTGCAACACCATAAGGAGCAATCGTTTGATATATAGTACCAAACTCTAAACAAAATTCCTCAAAGAGGACATCATTCCTCTCAACAATCCCATTGGATTGTGGAGCATAAGAAGCCATCGTTTTGTGTAAAATTTCAAACTCTAAACAAATTTCTCAAAGGGTCATCGTAATCTCCCCCTTGATCGCTCCTTAATACCTTAAACTTTCAATTTAACATTATTCGACTATAACACATATATCAAATAATAAATTCCAATTTAACCCTTAAAATGATACATAATCGTCACATCATTTATGATATTTGAAATAAAACATATAATTTGGAATTAAATCAACTCAGATATTTTCAAGAAATTTATCATACTTTAATTCCAAAATGCAAATATTTTGCAAACACAGAGAATTTAAGATTCCACATTTTGCATTCTCAAAGTTATTTTTCTTTCATGCAAAAACACAATTATTATGTATTGTTTGCAACATTGCAGTCAACACATATTCTCAAAAAATGCACATATATATTAATCACGTATTCAATATAAAATGCCATCTAATTCACTACTTTCCAAATGTCATTTTTTTCTCTCTCATAATAATAGCCCCACTACAAATTCAATTAAAGCCAATAAATTAAGAAACTCAATATTTAGATGACAAAATTAATTCGGGCCGGATACGATTATGGCAACATGAAATTGTGCTTCAGCCATAAATTCACATGAACCGTTTGGTTCACTTGTGGTTACTTATTCAAATGTAACCATCAAATTCCAACCGTGAAAACCCCATCAAGTTTCCACCAAAAACTATTTTATGCATCAATTCATGCATTTCAAAACTGACCCTTTGCAGTTCCTTTTTTTTTATGTGCAATCATGGATTTAATTGCAATGCACCCTTTATACATGGTATGAGTCCATGAATCAACGGAGACATTTTGGTCTGACTCTCAAGATCAACCATTCGGTGCAACATTTCGTGCCACAGTAATGGCTATCAATTTTTTTTTTTTTTTTCACAAACCAAAACACAACATGCAGTGTCTAATGGCATCCGAAAGCCGTAATGCATCAAGTAATACATGATATCTATTGAGAAAGAAACTTCATATGGTTTCACTTGCAAAAGACATCCACGGTTCACACACAGTGCATTTGATAAGCAATCGCATATCAATTATAAACATTAATTCAAGCATCAACATGACACATTCTATTTAAAATACAATGTAGCACGATAAACGAGAAACAAATGATATATATGAAAGCCAAAATCCACACAGGACTTTTAGAACAATAACATATATATTACGTAATAGAAGATGTATATATATGTAGAAGACAAATCACGAAAACTAACAAATATCATATTAGAACAATATTCACGAAGTAGTTTTCAAATATCAAGGCAAGGTTTTGGTTTTATACATACTTCCGTATTCAAAAGCAAACCGTACTGTAGTATATATCAAAACCAATATGAAGGCACGACCATCGATAAATTACTTTTCAAAATCAATATGAAAAACCAATATTATAATAATCTTTGTACAAAAAATCGAGAGTACAGTGTTGAAAATGCTATTCAAAAGCATGGACACGAAAATCGATACACCAATGCTAACCAATTTAACATATATATAGTGTATTATATTAAACAGATCCCTTTATTTCTGTGGTGGTTTCAAAACAAACCGAGGGTTAACCGTGTATACAAATTTTCCGTTTTTTTTTTAAATGAAAAATTCAAACCAGTATGAAAACGAACAGAACCGAGACACGGTAAAGTAAAAACATAATTTCAACAACACAGAATCAAACACTCAACACAGAATTAGAAATTCCATTAACAATCTTAAGACAATTTTGGTGTTTTGAACCTGTGATCAGTATATTTTATTTTCTGTTTTATATACTGTTTTTTATTTATTGTGTGATTAATCTGTGTGATTAATCATAGTATAATTTCTGTTTGCATGAATAATATGTGAATGGTATCACTTTTCTATGACTGGAAATATGTGTCTTTAGATTTCCAATTGATATATAATATTATATCTTATGCGACGTTATATTTCATTAATCTGTGTTTTTGAAGATCGGAATTTACCGCAATGCAATTGATCTGCACTTAGTTGCTAACGTTTAATTGAATTTTTTAAAAAAAGAATAAATAAATTTGATTTTGACATTTCCATCGTTGTTTCGTACAACGTGCATAGAAATTGGTTTCTTTTCTAATTGCTGTTACGGTTTCATGCTTTCTTTGATATATATTATCATGTTTTATGTTGGATTCTATCATTGTAAATACTGTTTCAGAATTTCATGAATTGAATGTGCATGATCGTGGAATATATATACTTATATTATGTCTCGGCTTAATTTGAGAACGTATCGGTTTCTTGTAATAACCGATTGTTTTTTGTCACAACAACTAATGTTTTGATTTTGCATGGAAAGATGTACTGTTAGTTTCCATTTCTTTGAGAACATCGAAATGTCATGGTTGGAACCGTAAGCATCGGTTGGTAATATCATGATTATTGGAATGATAATGTTCCGCTATATACCCATAGACTCATGAATTGCATTGAATTTTGTAATCATGAATTGTGAAAGTGCTTCACATTGGGTTTCTCGATCTTCGTGTTCATAATGGTTTTGAATAGCCTTTGTAGTTTTAATGCACTGTTACGGTCTTTCTTTCCAGTTTATTGTTGTTGAATATATGATTTTTGAAACCATGAGTGAAATTCATGGAAGTAAACATATCGATGCTTTGTATATTGAGGCACTTGAATTAAAATTACAGAGGACCATAATGAAAAATTGAAAGGTTTCCATTGATTGGTTATGATTTTTGAATTAATGCCTACATATAATTTTGGGTTTGTGGCCTTTGATTGTATATATATGACTAATTATATGCATGCCTTTATTCTAAAAGAATTGTTTCGTGTAAGACAACCATGCCATGTGACGAATCCGGTTTGATGGTTGATGGTCTTTCCAATTATATTAAGTCTTTTGTGAAATGGCTTTATATATTTATAAGCATGGTACCAAAAATTGATATATGACCTTTTGGTTTGATGTGCTTATTTTGATGCTGGTTCAATGAGAAATGCAGTGAAATTTGATGTCATTTAATGGTATAGTATGATAAATGAGAAATACTTATGACATGAATATTTTGTTATATTAATTATTATGTGTGAAATGTTATGCATTTATTGGCATTCAATTGTCTTAAGATTGTTATTGAAGACAGTGGGTGATGTTAAATCACTGAGAGGTTTGAACCCATGTATAAAGCAGAGGAGGAGGTAGATGATCAGAATTATCACTGTGCAATTATAAACAATTAAAAAAAAACAGACTTACTTGTCAGGTATTAGAGAAAGACAGAATGATGAATCAGATATGCAAAATCAGAAGGATAAAATCCGAGCCCACAGAACGTGTCTCCTTAAGACAATTTGTCCCCTCACTGATGCCTAAGGTAGATGGACACTTGTCTCCCAGGATAGAACGGATTTCGTCTGAAGAGTGGCGGCACTACCAGTCAACAGCCCAAACGAACACAACAAAATGCCAGAGGAAACTACACCGGAGTATGAAAAGGAACATGCAAAACCGGAAGGAGAAAAATTCCGGCAGAGTTTCAGTGCAGAAAAATTGGATCCATTTTATGAAGGTGTCAGTGTCTATTTATAGACAACGTAAAGTCACGTTCCAAAAGGCACCTATTCGATGACGAAACAACACATCCGTTGGACACGAAAAGACACATTCGTTCGACACGAAAAGACACATTCGTTCAACACGAAAAGACACCCATTCAAGGATGAAACAACATGTCCGTTAGGATGAAACAACATGTCCATTAGGATGAAACAACACATCGTTTAGGATGAAAAGATACATCTGTTTGTCGACGAAAAGGCACACCTTTTCACTACCAAACTTCTTATTCATAACCAATAGATTGTCTATACAATTTATATATATATATATATATATAAATTCCAACATAATTTAAAGAGAAGAAAATAAATAAAAAAATGGATTTAGGGAATAGGAGAGATGCTAGACTACTGTTCTGTTGATCGAAGATCAGAGTCAGATCCTCAGAGCACCTAATGTTGTGATTTGACAAGAGAGCTTTATTGGTTATTAATTGTGCACTTCTTCTTTTTTTTGCTTCCTTGCTTCTCTATTTTTTCTTATCTCTCTCTACGTGTCTCTCTCTTTCACTTTCTCAAAATCTTGGCTTCTTAGGGAATTTTGAAAACCCTAAGCCCCCTCTTCTCTTCTCTTCTCACCCTTCAATCAAATCACAAAAATGGTTGGTTACCTTTTCTTTTCGTTATCTTCTCTTCCTTCTAAACAAACGATTCATTGAATCTGACTTGAATGAATGTTCTTCTTCAAGTTTTCTTTCTTTCTTTCAATCAAATCACAAAAATGGTGGTTACCTTTGGCCGATGCTCAGCTCAACTCACAATAACAATACTGTTGAAGATCTTGTTCAACAAGATAAGCTACCAACTACAAGCAGCAGCTCAACTCACAGGAAAGGAACTTTCTTTCGCCTCTGCTTTCATTTCATTTCATTAGTTCTTCCATTTATTTTAAGTGTGTTATTGCGTTTTTTTTTTCTTTTTTTTTTGTTTTAGCGACCATAAAACATGTATTTCTTTTTGTATTTGTAGCTCAGCTCAAAAAAGACACTGAACAGAGGCATTTCTGAGCTAGTCCTCTTGATGGCCCCCGACACTGAGCCTCTTGAGTTGAGATTCTTCTCAATAATCTTCCTTTACTTGCTGCTGAATGCTGAGGATAAGGTAACTTCCCCTCCATACCATGCAATACCTTTATTTTTTCTTAAATCCTCATTATTAATACTGTACGTGTCATGTATGTATATGTGTTTGTGCTCTATGATGGTTCATTCATTGTATCTGTCTGTATTATTACTTTTGTTTGTAGTGTTAAGTTTCTTATATATAACTGAATGAATTTTAGAAGCTCTGTTTCGGTTCGCTCAGTATTATTATTTTTTGCCTCTGCTTTTAAAAACATGCTTGTATATAAGAGGAGGTTAATTAATAGTTGTTTAAGTTTAGTGTGTGATTAATTTAAAAAGAAGAAAATAAATAAATAAATGAATTTGAAAGATTTCATAATAAGATTGAGGTTTAATTGCGCTGTTTGTGTTACTTTATTTGGGGAATAGGAGAGATGCTAGACTACTGTTCTGTTGATCAGAGATCAGAGTCAGAGTCAGATCCTCAGAGCACCTAATTTGTGATTTGACAAGAGAGCTTTATTTGGTTCCTTGCATCTCTCCTGAGCTTTTCCACTTCCTACCTCTCTATACGTGTCTCTCTCTTTCACCTTTCTCAAAAACTTGGCTTCTTATGGAATTTTGAATCTTTTTTCTTTCCAAAAATGATAGTGTGATATTATCAAATTATTAATAAAGATTGAAGATGAAGAATATTATTATTTTTTTTTTAAATTCTAAACATATTAAATAGTTTATCATTTTTCTTTTGATTTTAAACAATTGTAGTTAAAATCCCTGCTGTTATGACTCCATTCATTATCATATTAAAACTATCTAGCTGTGCTGTGTAGCCCTGTATCATTCATTCACCTATTCTTTAGTTTATAATCTCTGGTGTCATGCATACTCTTTCGCTTTTTCCCTACAGAGAGAGTCCTTGCTCCTGATATCGATGTATTCTCTTGTTTATAAGGATGGTAGTATGAGATTAAAGTTTATTTTGGGAATAGGAGAGAGATACTACTGTTCTGTTGATCAGAGATCAGAGCCATTAATTGCTTTTGTCAGTCCTCATTTCACCTAATGTGAAAGTTGTGATTTGACAAGAGAGCTTGCTTTTATTTTTTTGCGTCCACTCTTCTCTCTTGAGCTTTTCCGCTTCCTACCTTTCTATCTCTACGTGTCTCTCTCTTTCACCTTTCTCAAAAACTTATTGCTGCGATCTGTCCATTCTCTCTCACTTTACATTATCTTTGGACTCTCATTTCACTTCCATAGATCCATTGTCTTCAGTTCACCGAAACCGCCACCACCTACCCCATTATATTACAGATCAGAACCACTCTCTTATTTGCATGTGCACCCAACAAACAACTAGTGTTTTTTTACATGATAATGATGAGGCGTTTCAAAATAGTGTTTATGTTATTGTTTTCTCAAAACATTTCCTGATAAAATAGTAATGGAAATGTTTTAAGGAGGTAATAATGGAGCGGAGCAGTATACCAAGGTCCTCCCAGTGTTCTATGGTGTATATCCCTCAGAAGTATTTCATCAAACAACTGAAGTAGTCACATCTCTGGTAAGTAAGTACCTCTTCTTCATTCTGTATTATGTTGTGATTGTGGGGACACAACCAATAGAACTCTAAGATTGTCTTCTCTCAATCTTCTTTGCATTTGTATTTTGTTTTGGGGGGGGGGGGGGAGGGGTAAATATTGTTCATTGCATTTTAATCCTCGTTTAAGCGTCTGTTGAATTTTTTTCTAAATGGTGGTATCAATAACCAAAGTTTCTTTAAAGTCATCTAGATTAAGGTCTTTGTAAATGCTTCTTCTCAAGCTTTCTTCTGTTACTCTTGTTTAAAAGATGTTAGCATTTAGTAAAGCCAATTTTTTAATAAATATTATTATGATTATATTTATTTTAGTGTGAATCACGGGTTTTTTTATTAAATTAATCAAAGTAATTAGTCAAACTATAATGAATTATATATATATATATATATAAGTGATGAATTTTTTCTCAACCCAATCATGTCTCATATTTTTAATAATTAAAATGATTTTTATTTCCTTAAAATTAGAATATATATTTCTCAGCTGTCCATCCACACATATATTTTTTAATATGTATATACATTAGCTAATATAAATTAGTAAATATAATAAATTTTAAGAGTAGCTAAATTAGAACTTCAGAGGGACGGGAATAACTTACGAGTTAAGAGTTAAGAGAATACAACGGTCATCATAGTTTTGCCGCCAAAAAATATAAATTAAAAATTTTCTTTCTCTCTTTTCACTTTTCTGAAGGTTTTCTTAGGGTTTCTTTCTCTGTTTTCTTAAGGTTTTCTTAGGGTTTCTTTCTTTGTTTTCACTCCTTAAAGTTTTCTTGGTTTCTTTGGGTTTCCTAGTTTCTTTCTCTTGTTCTTGCTTGTTTCTTTCTCTTGTTCTTGGATTGTTTTATCAAGACAATGGAATTGGTGAATATGGGAGATGGGATGCAAGTAGATGATGACCCAACCAGCCTGTATTGTTTGGCAACACTCCTACAAAGGTGTCAATACCTAGGTATGTTACTTCTGCCCTTTCTTTTCTTCTCTTTTCTTTTCTTTTTTTCTTGAAAATGTTTGATTATGTGCTGATATTTCTTGCTTGAAAAGATTGAGTATGTGGGTTTCTTGTTGATATTCGACTGTGTTCTTTTTTCTTTTCTTGAAAATACATTATGTTTCTTTTTTTTTCTTGAAAATAGAAGATTGAGGGTGTGACTTGTCAACAGTTGCTTGTCAATACCATATGAAATATATGTTTCTTTCTTTCTTTTTCATTATTATTCTGGCAATATTGAGGGTGTGGCTTTTCCATTATGTTCTTGCTTTTCTTTTCTTTTGATTTCGTTTTTCTTTTTTCTTTTCTTGAAAATACAGTATGTTTCTTTTTTTTCTTGAAAATAGAAGATTGAGGGTGTGGCTTGTCAACAGTTGCTTGTCAATACCATACGAAATATATATGTTTCTTTCTTTCTTTTTCTTTATTATTCTGGCAATATTGAGGGTGTGGCTTTTCCATTATGTTCTTGCTTTTCTTTTCTTTTGATTTCGTTTCTTTTTTTTCTTGATAACTGTGGATGTTCGATTGTATGCTTTTGTTTCTGTCTGCCCAGACATCATATTCTTGCTGATATTTCTTGCTGATATTCGACTGTGTTCTTTTTTCTTTTCTTTTTTCTTTTCTTGAAAATACAGTATGTTTCTTTCTTTTTTTCTTGAAAATAGAAGATTGAGGGTGTGGCTTGTCAACAGTTACTAGTCAATACCATACGAAATATATATGTTTCTTTCTTTCTTTTTCTTTATTATTCTGGCAATATTGAGGGTGTGGCTTTTCCATTATGTTCTTGCTTTTCTTTTCTTTTGATTTCGTTTTTCTTTTCTTTTTTCTTTTCTTGAAAATACAGTATGTTTCTTTTTTTTTCTTGAAAATAGAAGATTGAGGGTGTGGCTTGTCAACAGTTGCTTGTCAATACCATATGAAATATATGTTTCTTTCTTTCTTTTTCTTTATTATTCTGGCAATATTAAGGGTGTGGCTTTTCCATTATGTTCTTGCTTTTCTTTTCTTTTGATTTCGTTTCTTTTTTTTTCTTGATAACTGTGGATGTTCGATTGTATGCTTTTGCTTCTGTCTGCCCAGACATCATATTACTGGACTATTAACTGGTTTTTTTGTTTTTTAATTTTGTAAATTTGATTTTGTCTAGTTGAGTTTGTTAATTTTTTCAATTGGTGTTTTATTTAACAAAACTAACATTGGATATATTTAGATATGTGGGTTTTCTATTTTATTTATTTTTTAAATATCTATGGTTTCGATTGGAATGATAACATGTTGGTTTTTCATCATGTTGAAGATTATGAAAAAGCTGAGAAGATGGAAGAGGATGAAGCTGAGATGATGGAAGAAGATGATGATGAATATGGGAGATGGGATGCAAGTAGAAGAGGATGAAGCTGAGAAGATGGAAGAGGATGAAGATGAGGATGAAGCTGAGATTATGGAAGAAGATGACGATGAATATGGGAGATGGGATGCAATGGGAGATGGGATGCAAGTAGAAGAGGATGAAGATGAGGATGAAGCTGAGAAGATGGAAGAGGATGAAGATGAGGATGAAGCTGAGATGATGGAAGAAGATGAGGATGAATATGGGAGATGGGATGCAAGTAGATGAGGATGAAGCTGAGATGATGGAAGAAGATGAGGATGAATATGGGAGATGGGATGCAATGGGAGATGATGACCCAACCAGCCTGTATTGTTTGGCAACACTCCTACAAAGGTGTCATTACCTAGGTATGGTACTTCTGCCCTATCTTTTCTTTTCTTTTCTTTTCTTTTTTTCTTGAAAATGTTTGATTATATGCTGATATTTCTTGCTTGAAAATATTGAGTATGTGGGTTTCTTGCTGATATTCGACTGTGTTCTTTCCTTTCCTTTTTTTTCTTGAAAATAGAGATTGAGGGTGTGGCTTGTCTTTTGTCAATACCATATGAAATATATGTTTCTTTCTTTCTTTTTCTTTTTTATTCTGGCAATATTGAGGGTGTGGCTT
The DNA here is from genome assembly GCF_033153095.1 of Gastrolobium bilobum. NCBI lineage: Eukaryota > Viridiplantae > Streptophyta > Magnoliopsida > Fabales > Fabaceae > Gastrolobium > Gastrolobium bilobum. The sequence goes on along the minus strand of NW_026895360.1, from coordinate 4,150 downwards.
TTCCATTATGTTCTTGCTTTTCTTTTCTTTGGATTTCGTTTCTTTTTTTTCTTGATAATACAATGGATGTTCGATTGTGTGCTTTTGTTTCTGTCTGCCCAGACATCTTATTACTGGACTATTAACTGGTTTTTTTGTTTTTTGATTTTGTCTAGTTGAGTTTGTTAGTTTTTTCAGTTGGTGTTTTATTTAACAAAACTAACATTGGATATATTTAGATATGTGGGTCTTCCATTTTATTTATTTTTTAAATATTAATGGTTCTTTCTTTCTTTCTTTCGTTTTTTTTTCGCAATATTTAGATGTTGGTTTCGATTGGAATGATAACATGTTGGTTTTTCATCATGTTGAAGATGATGAAAAAGCTGAAAAGATGGAAGATGACGAGGATGAAGCTGAGGAGATGGAAGAAGATGAAGATGATGAAAAAGCTGAGAAGATGGAAGAAGATGAGGATGAAAATGAGGATGAAGCTAAGAAGATGGAAGAAGATGACGATGAGGATGAAGCTGAGAAGATGGAAGAAGATGAGGATAAAGATGATGAAAAAGCTGAGAAGATAGAAGAAGATGAGGATAAAGATGATGAAAAAGCTGAGAAGATGGAAGAAGATGAGGATGAAGTTCATGAAGAACTTGAGAAAGGTCTTAACCAAGAGGACCGATCAACCGAAAAGCAGTCTCGGGTTGTTTGGACCGAAGAGCTACATCAGTCGGTGTTTTGTGGCCGCTGTTAATGACTTGGGTGTTGACAGTAAGTTATTCACTCTTTCTCTACAGTGCAAAGTAGTTGTTATCTTAATTGTTATTAATTGCTACAATTGGTCAATCAATTGATGTTTCTGCTTTATTTTAGCAATACTTTTATTATATTTTTGTGTAGAAATAGCAATCAAATCCTAATAATATTACAATGTGAAAACTAGTTCCATCACCTCTCTTTGCAAACTTTATTTCCACAAGTGTCTTCACATCCACTGCCCAGAATCCAACCATAATTCTTCGAACATCTGTCTCAGCCCCACTTGGATATATAATTTCTGTCATAATATTGGAATCTGCACCAAAATAAAAAATGGCTTCTCCGTTGTTAATACCAGTGTGCATTTCCAAATAACAAACAAATCCACTGCCCATGTATTCCTCTATTTCAGTAATCCTTTCCTTGGAGTAAGCTAATATACTTATTTGGCATCTCTCGAAAACTGAACAAATCAAAATTCAAATTTTCCTTAATTCGATCATGATTAATTTGGTCTCATGAGAGCTGGAAGCTGCCCAATTGGTCTCAACTGTGTCTTCCATTCGCTGCCAAAAATGGAACAATGATGCCTTTTTCCATTCCTGTGAAAACTCTGGGTTTTTTTTTTTGTATTGCAAAAGTATATGTTTGCTGTATTTTTCCAATTGCTGTATTTTTTTGTTCAACATTATTTTGAATGCTTTCTCAAATACTCTTCCTAATCTGTAGTGCACTGGTGTAGATGTCATGGGATTATTGTTAATGAAGTCTGACACATTTGTATGTTCTTTTGATTGCAGAGGTTGTACCTAGAAAAATTCTTCAATTGATGAAGGCTGAGAAGCATCTTACTAGGGCGCATGTGGCCAGCCATCTGCAGGTATTTTTTTCTTTTCCTTTCTGCTTTAATTTCATAAAACCATAGTTTTTCATTTATAGAACTTTATTTGTTTTTTTAATTGCTGCAGAAATAAAGACTTCGACTGAAAAGAATCAGGTCTAAGGCAACCCAGCAAGTCAGTCCTTTTAAATATCCTCTTCATCTGGTGAGATGATTAGTCCTAGGCAAACAAGTAATATTGTGCCATTTCAGGGGTTGGCTGACCAAAGCCAGGATGGCAGTTATGCTTTACATCTTACCAATTTAAGCTCAATAGGCTCAATCTTAAATGAAGACTTGGACTTGGACTTTGATTCTGACTTTGATCTTTATGATCCTACACAAATGATTGACTCGGATTATTACACAAATGATTGACTCAGATTATTTGTTGTCTATGTAGTTGATAACACCAATTATTTGTTGTCTATGTAGTTGTAAATGGGATTCAAATTTAATTCTTTGGCTTCCCAGATTTGTTCTCTACTGAGATTGACCTCCATTCATTTGTATTTTCTTTGAGTTTGTATAACCAACAAGTCACGTAACCTTGCATTCTTTCTATTTTTATACTTTTATTTTCACTATTGTTCTTGTTTGGTTTATAATTAGTCTGATCAACATCGACATTTTTTGTGAATGATTGAACAAGATTATTTGTAAAGACTGATGAGTCTAATGTGGATGGAAAATTTAGCTTTCTAAAATTTTTGTGAATGATACCGAAGTGTCAATTACTAGTATAAATGTCCATAGATTATTCAATATGTTAATGTTTTTGAGTTATATAAGAGGAGTAGATAACTCTTTGGATCATATAGCCTCAAATTATGATTGAGCAGGGTTACATAAAAGGGACAAGAGTAAAGGGGGTAAAATTGTTCTATTTACATGTTTACTCGTATAGTCCTTGCTACTGATATCGATGTATTCTCTTGTTTACTCGTACATATATGTTTTCATTGTTTAATTTTAATTTTCACTGGCATCTAGCTTAAACGTAAAAAATGTAATTTAATTGGGCGGGATTTAATTTAATTACACTCACTCATTCCTCTCTTTCTTCTCCCTCTCTCTCTTCTCCACCAAAGAAAAACCCTAAGCCCCATCTTCTCTTCTCTTCTCACCCTTCAATCAAATCACAAAAATGGTTTGTTACCTTTTCTTTTCGTTATCTTCTCTTCCTTCTAAACAAACGATTCATTGAATCTGACTTGAATGAATGTTCTTCTTCAAGTTTTCTTTCTTTCTTTCAATCAAATCACAAAAATGGTGGTTACCTTTGGCCGATGCTCAGCTCAACTCACAATAACAATACTGTTGAAGATCTTGTTCAACAAGATAAGCTACCAACTACAAGCAGCAACTCAACTCACAGGAAAGGAACTTTCTTTCGCCTCTGCTTTCATTTCATTTCATTGGTTCTTCCATTTATTTTAAGTGTGTTATTGCGTTTTCTTTCTTTCTTTTTTTTTGTTTCAGCGACCATAAAACATGTATTTCTTTTTGTATTTGTAGCTCAGCTCAAAAAAGACACTGAACAGAGGCATTTCTGAGCTAGTCCTCTTGATGGCCCCCGACACTGAGCCTCTTGAGTTGAGATTCTTCTCAATAATCTTCCTTTACTTGCTGCTGAATGCTGAGGATAAGGTAACTTCCCCTCCATACCATGCCATACCTTTATTTTTTCTTAAATCCTCATTATTAATACTGTACGTGTCATGTATGTATATGTGTTTGTGCTCTATGATGGTTCATTCATTGTATCTGTCTGTATTATTACTTTTGTTTGTAGTGTTAAGTTTCTTATATATAACTGAATGAATTTTAGAAGCTCTGTTTCGGTTCGCTCAGTATTATTATTTTTTGCCTCTGCTTTTAAAAACATGCATGTATATAAGAGGAGGTTAATTAATAGTTGTTTAAGTTTAGTGTGTGATTAATTTAAAGAGAAGAAAATAAATAAATAAATGAATTTGAAAAATTTCTTAATAAGATTAAAGTTTAATTGCGCTGTTTGTGTTACTTTATTTGGGGAATAGGAGAGATGCTAGACTACTGTTCTTTGATCAGAGATCAGAGTCAGAGTCAGATCCTCAGAGCACCGAAATTGTGATTTGACAAGAGAGCTTTATTTGGTTCCTTGCATCTCTCCTGAGCTTTTCCACTTCCTACCTTTCTATACGTGTCTCTCTCTTTCACCTTTCTCAAAAACTTGGCTTCTTATGGAATTTTGAATCTTTTTTCTTTCCAAAAATGATAGTGTGATATTATCAAATTATTAATAAAGATTGAAGATGAAGAATATTATTATTATTTTTTTTAAATTCTAAACATATTAAATAGTATATCATTTTTTTTTATTTTAAACAATTGTAGTTAAAATCCCTGCTGCTATGACTCCATTGATTATTATATTAAAACTATCTAGCTGTGCTGTGTAGCCCTGTATCATTCATTCAATTATTCTGTAGTTTATAATCTCTGGTGTCATGCATAGTCTTTCGCTTTTTCCCTACAGAGAGAGTC
>NW_026895359.1:0-15653 GCF_033153095.1 Gastrolobium bilobum | reverse complement strand
GAGCTCAAAAAATATTGGTGAAAATTATGGTAACTTAGGCAAAATTTTGATGAGTATGCAAGACTTTGTGTATAGATGTTGATGTGTGATTGGTGTATTTAGTTGTGGAGTATTTTATGAGTTATTTATAAGATTGTATGATGTGTGGAAGTGTGAAATGAATTAGAAATCCTTTGGTATGCATGCTCTTTGATTTCGGCCATGTGAGGGGATATAAGGTTGGATGATGTAAAATTGATGCAATTAGTATTGTGAGGCTTAAGAGCTAAGTTTAAGTAGGATGTATGATGGTGTGATGTAGTTGAATTGGAAGAAAAATCATTAGATGTGCATGTGTGTATTTCGGCCTCAAGGAGAATAATTAGGGAAAATGGTGTTGAGGGGTAATTGAAAGGAATTAAGGACTTGAAACGATGTTGTGGTAAGCTTAGGAAGCTAGTGGAACCTTGAAATAAAATTAAGAACATGGTTTGGTAATTTTGAGCAATTTGGCCGAACATATGCATGTGTGGGAGGGTTTGTGGAGCTTTGTACTTTGATTGGTTGCACCATGGTGTTGATGATCCTTGTGTGATCATTGTAGGTTGCCTCCCACGGACGTGAACTTGAAACTGTGAGCTTGATGGGTTTCCTTGGTCCTTGACCAAAAAGATTGTGGTAAGTGATTATCTAATGATGCATGAAAATGTAAATAATCATGTATATGTATTATATGGTTGTATTGAAATGAGAATGACCTATGTGTAGGGATTTCTTGTTGGACCAAGCTCGGTGGTGTACTGAATTGGAGCTACCAAGAGAGGAGTTTCCATCAGGTAATCCCTTGGTATTGGGGTTTAGTCTTCGTGTGTGCTCCACCATACCCCTTGGGGGTAGTGGTTGGAGGTGGATGTTAATAATGTATTATAGCATGCTCATGCATTTATGTGTGTATAGTGGTACATAGGATGTACCGTGTCTCGGGACAATAGACTGTTGCCTTCGAGCGTTACGGCTTGCCACTGGATAGGTCTCCATGAGGGAGTTCCAGTTGACTTGGGGTCATTGTGTGTCATCCGTTGAGGAGCACACTAGGAAAGTCTTGGGTGTATATGGATGGAGGGTGTCTTGGTTGATGTTCTGGGAACACTCTCTTTTGATGAGAACCCGTAGGATATGCCGAGGCCCATAGGTAGGACGTTGCGTGTTTTTGGCATTGACCATTCCAGCTTCATCGTATTTTCACTCCCTATGCTTCCCTACTTCACTAAATCCCCTTGCTTTATCCATTTTTGAATGTTGTGGTATATTATTGATATGCATCTGAGTGAGCCATTAGGCGGAGTAATCTCCAACCTCTGGGTTACTAACCATCTGGGGGACTTTATTTCAGGTAGTGGCAGTGGTACTAGAGCGGCGAACAAGAGGCCCGTCTGGTATATCTCACCTCGTTTTGGGAGACATTTTGTCCCTCTTTGTTCATTTCAGGTAGTGGCAGTGGTACTTGTAAATTATAATATTGAGACATTGTGTAATATTGAAGCATGTTATATGATGAAAGGGAAATAGGCCCGTATGATTTATATTTTATGTCAAAAGAATGCATGCAAAGGAATTAATGTGATTGAAATGGTTTAAGAGTTTGATTTTAAAGCATTTTATAAATTATGGCCATTGGACCTAGGTCACCCATGTTTATTAGGTACCATTAAGACATAAACAATGTATGTGAGCTAGTGAACTTCGGGAAGACATCCACATAGTCTAATAGGGACTTTCCCTACATCATTTTAAATCTTTAGATGTAAAATTATTGAAAAGATAATATTTAACTAATTTTTATCCCAATTAATTAATAGTTTAAACATTTTTTTAAATTAAGATTCCTAATTAATTATAAGAACAAAGTTAAAGTGCTTAATTAGATTTAAAAATAAAACAAAAATCTTTTTAACAACACATCTAAATATATTCAGACTTTCTTAATAATTGGCATATCATCACTAACACTTTGCTGTCCACCTTGAAAAACATCATTGCTGACTCCAAACCACTGTTAAGAAACTCGGACCGACCCGGCCGGGTCGACCCGGGATTTGGTAAACCAGTCATAGAACCGATCCGGTTGAAGCAACAGACCGGCCATGCATTAGAACCGGTGCGACCCGGTCGGTTTTCATGAAAATCGGTGACCCGGTCGGTTAACCGGTGACCCGGCCCGTCCCAAAAAAAAAATTGTTTTTTTTTTCAAAAAAAATAAATCATAATGAACATATTTGAATTTTTTTTGCTTATTGACTTACATAAGTTATATACCTACAACACTAATATTATCTCAATCGTGCACTATGCAGAGAATTTTGATTTGATTTATAGTTAGCGATGTCATTTTCTGAACCTAAAGTCCCGTATGACAATCATTATATTTTTGTTTGATCTTTTATTGGATAATAATATGTAATTTATTATTTTTTATATTAAAACATTCGAAATTTTTATCATTTTTTTAGATATTTGAGTATGTTTATAATTTTTTAATATAAATTATAAAATTGCATATAATTACCGGGTCATGCGGTTGAACCAGTGACCCAGTACCTCGACCGGGTCAATGACCGGACCGATTTTAATAACATTGCTGCAAACACCGTTCTTGACATTAAAAATGCAAAACGGAAAATAAGCTTCTTAAAGTAGCTTAATCAATAGATACGAAAGACATGAGGCACAACTCGAATTCCACAATGCACTTTACATTATAAGAATAACGCTTCTCTTAGAATAAAATTAAAATCTTTTTAACAACATTTCTCAGTATATTCAGACTTTCTTAATAATTCGCATAGCATCACTAACACTTTGCTATCCACCTTGTACTAGAAACTTCATTGCTAACCCCAAACACTGTTATTGACATTAAAAGTGCCAAAGAGAAAATGAACTTCTTAAGTAGCTTAATGAATAGATATGAAAAACAAAAGGCACGAATTGAATCCCACAATGCACCGCGCATCTTAACTTTTTTTAGCTTTGTCACCTCTCTTCCGAAAACAAAAACACAAATTAAAGATAAATGAGGGCTTAAAGACAAGTACATGTTTCAATTTGTCCATGACAAAAAATCAATATCAACTTTGAAAATGAGATACTTGTACCCGGATCATCTAAGGTACATCATAAAGAACCTTAAAATTGTTATTATGTTATAGAGGTTCTATATTATTTCTACAAGCAAGTTATGTTGTAAATTTGATAAACCTTACATGCATTGTGATTTGAGTTATTATTGTTAAATATATCACTGCAATAGTTAGGCTTGTCAGGCTATTTGATGATAATCAGTGTGCCAGTCATAACTCAAAATTTGGGCTATTACAATAATGAATAAGTTATTTAGAAAATGATGTCATTTGTAAACCACTGTCATTACCAATATTAAAAATATATTTTAATTACATTTAAAACTTTTAAATTAATTGGTATAAAAAATATCAATTGTCTAGAATTGAACATTATGATTGTTCTGATTGGCCCACATAGCCCGATTTGTTAGACTAGTAGTCATCTAAAGGCCTAAAGGAAACCAAATGATTCAACACAGTTTAGGTGAGCACATGGTCCTCACGACAATGATTCCTCTTTTCCCTGCACACCTCATTGTTGTACACGCACGACGGTAAGGCAATGCCTCACTGCAGTAGTGGGTACATTGACTAACGATTTTTACCTCATCACCTCTCTCATCATTAGAGAATATTTTTATTGCAAGATTTTAGAGCTATAGTTTCCTCACACACATCCCCCTTCTCTCGCAATCATATACACGAGTGTTCTTTTGGTGATTCTCTTTGGTCTATATTAATATACTTTTTTTTTGTAATAATATACTTTACCCTTTGAGCAACACAAACCTATTTTTTTTTTTTGTAATAATATACTTTACCCTTTGAGCAATAAAACCTAATTCTTAATCCACAACAATTATGTACAACACTAACATTACCAATAATAAAATGACAAATTACACATAACCACCGTCGTTGTTTTTTCAAGATACCACCATACACAATTGATCCAAACACCCCCTCACTAGGAACTTCTCAAAAATTATGAGAATTTTAACACTCTTGCACACTAGTGTTTAAGGATTACTTATCACTCACTCTTCACTGCACTCAAACTACCATAGGCTTGCCCATCTTCTCAAACATAAATTTAAATTGCTGAAAATTAAAAGATTCAATCTCAAATATTAATGGTGTCTGTCAATGTTGAAGAACAAATCCCCGGCAACGGCGCCAAAAACTTGTTGCGGATCTAGCAAGTGCACTAGTCGTACAAGTAATAAAATGATGAGTAAAGATCGTTCCCACGAGGATTTGTGTCAAGCACTGACTAACCATATGTACTTGAGTTGAATCAAACAAAAGCTCATAAATTGCATAGATTTCTTGTCACCAGAAACTACACTGAATTGAATTAAAACTTCATAAATAAATAAAATGTAAATTATAATGTAAACAAGTAGTCAGATGTCATTTTCCCTCAAACATGAATTTATAGATGAACCAATTTCTATTATGAATTATCTACTATGTGATGTTGATCAACCTTTTTCTTATCATCTCAAGATGTAATCCCTTACTACCCAGATAGACACATTAATCAGAAACCCCAATCCCTTGGTGATTCCTTTCTTAATACATGCATTAATTACTAAGGTCTTAAGATCACATCAGAATCCTAGCATCAATCCCTTGACTACTAGAACACTGATGATGAAGTTGTCAAAAATAGAGAAATAATGTAAACATGTCTGTTCTACACTATTCCTCAACATGAAGAATTAATCAAGACAACTTCATACAATCATATAATAGATAAACAAAACATCTAATTAACCATTCATAAATTCAAACTTGAGTTCCATTGAATCAGACTACAAAGGACTCTCCTAAAACATAATTGAAATACAAACAAGAGAAGAAAGATAGATCAAACTCCATTGTCATGATAGTTGAGTCTTCAATCTCCAATTACAATTACATAGGAAATACTAACTATTACAAGAACTAATCCTAAAGAATTTGGAAAGTCAGAGAAAATGAGGAGTCAGATCAGATCTATGAAAGACCTGATCTGATCTCCCTTCTCCTAGTGTGATGGGAAAAGTCAGAATGAGATATGACAGGATTGGATTGTGTTTCAAGGTATGAAGGCCCCTTGTCCTTTTATAGTTTACAATTTACAACTGAAAACTGACTTGGGCGCTAAAACGTTCACTTATGGGCGTTTTAGCGTCCAACTTTGACGGATGCCCAACTGCTTTCAACTGTCTTGGGCGCTAAAATGTTCGATTTGGGCGTTTTAGCGCTCACGACCAGAACCTTTTTGCACATTATAGCGCTAAAACGCTTGATTTGGCCGTTTTAGAGCTCAGCACCAGCACTTTTGGCTTCATTTTACAGCAGGGCGCTAAAACTCTTGACTTTGGGCGTTTTAGCGCCCAACACTTAGAATTTTCCCATTCTTCAGAATCTTCTTCCTTCTCTCTTTTGCTTCTTGAGCTTCATTTCCCTACAAAAACAATGTAATTTTCAACATAAGCTTCAGAACTTGTATTTGAGATATTTCTAGGACATGAACCTCTTTTCCATCCATTTAATCACACAAATTGATATTAATTCAAGCTTAAAAACCTGATGAACTAAGGGTTCATCAAACCCCAATCCCTTGGTGATTCTTTTCTTAATACATGCATTAATTACTAAGGTCTTAAGATCACATCAGAATCCTAGCATCAATCCCATGACTACTAGAACACTGATGATGAAGTTGTCAAAAATAGAGAAATAATGTAAACATGTCTGTTCTACACTATTCCTCAACATGAAGAATTAATCAAGACAACTTCATACAATCATATAATAGATAAACAAAACATCTAATTAACCATTCATAAATTCAAACTTGAGTTCCATTGAATCAGACTACAAAGGACTCTCCTAAAACATAATTGAAATACAAACAAGAGAAGAAAGATAGATCAAACTCCATTGTCATGATAGTTGAGTCTTCAATCTCCAATTACAATTACATAGGAAATACTAACTATTACAAGAACTAATCCTAAAGAATTTGGAAAGTCAGAGAAAATGAGGAGTCAGATCAGATCTATGAAAGACCTGATCTGATCTCCCTTCTCCTAGTGTGATGGGAAAAGTCAGAATGAGATATGACAGGATAGGATTGTGTTTCAGAGTATGAAGTCCCCTTGTCCTTTTATAGTTTACAATTTACAACTGAAAACTGACTTGGGCGCTAAAACATTCACTTATGGGCGTTTTAGCGTCCAACTTTGACGGATGCCCAACTGCTTTCAACTGTCTTGGGCGCTAAAATGTTCGATTTGGGCGTTTTAGCCCTCACAACCAGAACCTTTTTGCACATCATAGCGCTAAAACGCTTGATTTGGCCGTTTTAGCGCTCAGCACCAGCACTTTTGGCTTCATTTTGCAGCAGGGCGCTAAAACTCTTGACTTTGGGCGTTTTAGCGCCCAACACTTAGAATTTTCCCATTCTTCAGAATCTTCTTCCTTCTCTCTTTTTCTTATTGAGCTTCATTTCCCGACAAAAACAATGTAATTTTCAACATAAGCTTCAGAACTTGTATTTGAGAGATTTCCAGGACATGAACCTCTTTTCCATCAATTTAATCACACAAATTGATATTAATTCAAGCTTAAAAACCTGATGAACTAAGGGTTCATCAAACCCCAATCCCATGGTGATTCCTTTCTTAATACATGCATTAATTACTAAGGTCTTAAGATCACATCAGAATCCTAGCATCAATCCCATGACTACTAGAACACTGATGATGAAGTTGTCAAAAATAGAGAAATAATGTAAACATGTCTGTTCTACACTATTCCTCAACATGAAGAATTAATCAAGACAACTTCATACAATCATATAATAGATAAACAAAACATCTAATTAACCATTCATAGATTCAAACTTGAGTTCCATTGAATCAGACTACAAAGGACTCTCCTAAAACATAATTGAAATACAAACAAGAGAAGAAAGATAGATCAAACTCCATTGTCATGATAGTTGAGTCTTCAATCTCCAATTACAATTACATAGGAAATACTAACTATTACAAGAACTAATCCTAAAGAATTTGGAAAGTCAGAGAATATGAGGAGTCAGATCAGATCTATGAAAGACCTGATCTGATCTCCCTTCTCCTAGTGTGATGGGAAAAGTCATAATGAGATATGACAGGATTGGATTGTGTTTCAGAGTATGAAGGCCCCTTGTCCTTTTATAGTTTACAATTTACAACTGAAAACTGACTTGGGCGCTAAAACGTTCACTTATGGGCGTTTTAGCGTCTAACTTTGACAGATGCCCAACTGCTTTCAACTGTCTTGGGCGCTAAAATGTTCGATTTGGGCGTTTTAGCGCTCACGACCAGAACCTTTTTGCACATCATAGCGCTAAAACGCTTGATTTGGCCGTTTTAGCGCTCAGCACCAGCACTTTTGGCTTCATTTTGCTGCAGGGCGCTAAAACTCTTGACTTTGGGCGTTTTAGCGCCAACACTTAGAATTTTCCCATTCTTCAGAATCTTCTTCCTTCTCTGTTTTGCTTCTTGAGCTTCATTTCACTACAAAAACAATGTAATTTTCAACATAAGCTTCAGAACTTGTATTTGAGAGATTTTCAGGACATGAACCTCTTTTCCATCCATTTAATCACACAAATTGATATTAATTCAAGCTTAAAAACCTGATGAACTAAGGGTTCATGAAACCCCAATCCCTTGGTGATTCCTTTCTTAATACATGCATTAATTACTAAGGTCTTAAGATCACATCAGAATCCTAGCATCAATCCCTTGACTACTAGAACACTGATGATGAAGTTGTCAAAAATAGAGAAATAATGTAAACATGTCTGTTCTACACTATTCCTCAACATGAAGAATTAATCAAGACAACTTCATACAATCATATAATAGATAAACAAAACATCTAATTAACCATTCATAAATTCAAACTTGAGTTCCATTGAATCAGACTACAAAGGACTCTCCTAAAACATAATTGAAATACAAACAAGAGAAGAAAGATAGATCAAACTCCATTGTCATGATAGTTGAGTCTTCAATCTCCAATTACAATTACATAGGAAATACTAACTATTACAAGAACTAATCCTAAAGAATTTGGAAAGTCAGAGAAAATGAGGAGTCAGATCAGATCTATGAAAGACCTGATCTGATCTCACTTCTCCTAGTGTGATGGGAAAAGTCAGAATGAGATATGACAGGATTGGATTGTGTTTCAGAGTATGAAGGCCCCTTGTCCTTTTATAGTTTACAATTTACAACTGAAAACTGACTTGGGCGCTAAAACGTTCACTTATGGGCGTTTTAGCGTCCAACTTTGACGGATGCCCAACTGCTTTCAACTGTCTTGGGCGCTAAAATGTTCGATTTGGGCATTTTAGCGCTCACGACCAGAACCTTTTTGCACATCATAGCGCTAAAACACTTGATTTGGCCGTTTTAGCGCTCAGCACCAGCACTTTTGGCATCATTTTGCTGCAGGGCGCTAAAACTCTTGACTTTGGGCGTTTTAGCGCCAACACTTAGAATTTTCCCATTCTTCAGAATCTTCTTCCTTCTCTCTTTTGCTTCTTGAGCTTCTTTTCACTACAAAAACAATGTAATTTTCAACATAAGCTTCAGAACTTGTATTTGAGAGATTTCCAGGACATGAACCTCTTTTCCATCCATTTAATCACACAAATTAATATTAATTCAAGCTTAAAAACCTGATGAACTAAGGGTTCATCACAATTCCCAGATTTGAACATTGCTGTCCTCAGCAATGAATTAAAACAGAGAAGGACTTGAGATTCTTTACAGATGAAATTCATGAGGATGGACTTCAATTAACAAAAGATCAACATTTCATGATACAAATTTATAACCATGCAATCTCTTATTTCCTATGATTTGCCCAACATCATTTGTGACTTTTCAACAGATCAGTAAAGATGATATACAGAGACTTCCAAACAACAACACCCCCTCACTAGGAACTTCTCAAAAATTATGAGAATTTTAACACTCTTGCACACTAGTGTTTAAGGATTACTTATCACTCACTCTTCACTGCACTCAAACTACCATAGGCTTGCCCATCTTCTCACTATTCATAGTAACAATGATCCATAAGGTAGATCAAAAAGGTTTTGGTATGATTAGCAATGAGGCTTAGTGTGTGGCTTGACTAAAGGTAAGGATTTCTGTGAAAGGGTAAGTTCAGATCAAATGAATCAGATTCAGATAAGAGGGAATTCACAGTAATTAATCAATTTCTTCCTAATTCCCTCAACTTTCTTCCTTTTCATTCCTTGTTCTTTTCTTTGAACCTTTCTTCCTCCTTTTCTTCCTGACACTTTGTGTCTTTAACAAAAAAATTTTCTTTTTCTTTCAGACACTTTGTGTCTTTAATACTTCCCTCTGTCTCTTCCAAACACTTTGTGTTTCACAACCTTTTCTTTCTTTTCCTTCTTTCTTTCTTATGTTTCCAACACCTTGCATTCACTTATTGCAAAAACACTTTCCTCCCCACAGAACACTCCATCCCTTATCACTTATCTGAAACTTTTAATCTGAAGGATTGGAATAAATGTGGTTCTTGGCTTGATAGACAACAGGCTAGGCTCAAGTGTTTCATGCAATTGGAACTTAAAGGTTGGCCATTTGACTTTCTGGTTCAAGAAGGAAATGCCTCTACCCTACACATCATCAACCATTTCAAGCAAGAAACAGGGCAAGTTCTAGAGCTATTCATGCAGTGAAGTGCTCTCTGAACAAAATTTTCTGTATAGGCTCAATTTCCTCACAGTTCAGAGTGTATGCTTGACTTTCTCTATATGTATCAAAACTAATCTTTCTACTCTTACACATTGAATGAGTCATTCAATCATTTCATTTAAGCTCAGCATGCAAGGTATAAGATTGTATCCTTTAATTTGACCAATCATATAAAACTTTGATCAGTCAAATCCTCATGAAATTCCATATCAAAACTGAAATCCAAATTCAATATTACAGCTAAAATCTATATCACACAAGAAAACTTAGAAAAGAAAAGAGATTGAGATGTTTCCCTGTTTTGGCTCATCAATTTGTGTGACATCTCCATGAAATTTGCATGTCATTCAATCACACCCAATTCCTAGATTTAAATGTTGTTGTCCCCAGCAACTAATTGAAATCTAAAACAGCAATTGATCACTGAAACACATTATACATAACCCAATAGCATCAGTACCATCGCAATGTGAATCAGTCAAAACAGTAATTATCTCAATGTACTAAACTGAATTACAAAAATAAACAAACAGCAAAGTAAAACTAAAGACAGAAACATGTAAATCATATAAGTGGACCAGCGCTAAAACGTTGAAATCAAGCATTTTAGCGCTGTTCTCCAGAGACATGTGCACATTAATGTGCGTCGCATCGCGCTAAAACGGTCACGTCTGAACGTTTTAGCGCTCTGGACCAGAAAGAACAAAAATTCAAACATAAATTTAAATTGCTGAAAAATAAAAGATTCAATCTCAAATATTAATGGTGTCTGTCAATGTTGAAGAACAAATCCCCGGCAACGGCGCCAAAAACTTGTTGCGGATCTAGCAAATGCACTAGTCGTACAAGTAATAAAATGATGAGTAAAGATCGTTCCCACGAGGATTTGTGTCAAGCACTGACTAACCATATGTACTTGAGTTGAATCAAACAAAAGTTCATAAATTGCATAGATTTCTTGTCACCAGAAACTACACCGAATTGAATTAAAACTTGATAAATAAATAAAATGTAAATTATAATGTAAACAAGTAGTCAGATGTCATTTTCCCTCAAACATGAATTTATAGATGAACCAATTTCTATTATGAATTATCTACTATGTGATGTTGATCAACCTTTTTCTTATCATCTCAAGATGTAATCCCTTACTACCCAGATAGACACATTAATCAGAAACCCCAATCCCTTGGTGATTCCTTTCTTAATACATGCATTAATTACTAAGGTCTTAAGATCATCAGAATCCTAGCATCAATCCCTTGACTACTAGAACACTGATGATGAAGTTGTCAAAAATAGAGAAATAATGTAAACATGTCTGTTCTACACTATTCCTCAACATGAAGAATTAATGAAGACAACTTCATACAATCATATAATAGATAAACAAAACATCTAATTAACCATTCATAAATTCAAACTTGAGTTCCATTGAATCAGACTACAAAGGACTCTCTTAAAACATAATTGAAATACAAACAAGAGAAGAAAGATAGATCAAACTCCATTGTCATGATAGTTGAGTCTTCAATCTCCAATTACAATTACATAGGAAATACTAACTATTACAAGAACTAATCCTAAAGAATATGGAAAGTCAGAGAAAATGAGGAGTCAGATCAGATCTATGAAAGACCTGATCTGATCTCCCTTCTCCTAGTGTGATGGGAAAAGTCAGAATGAGATATGACAGGATTGGATTGTGTTTCAGAGTATGAAGGCCCCTTGTCCTTTTATAGTTTACAATTTACAACTGAAAACTGACTTGGGCGCTAAAACGTTCACTTATGGGCGTTTTAGCGTCCAACTTTGACGGATGTCCAACTGCTTTTAACTGTCTTGGGCGCTAAAATGTTCGATTTGGGCGTTTTAGCGCTCACGACCAGAACCTTTTTGCACATCATAGCGCTAAAACGCTTGATTTGGCCGTTTTAGCGCTCAGCACCAGCACTTTTGGCTTCATTTTGCAGCAGGGCGCTAAAACTCTTGACTTTGGGCGTTTTAGCGCCCAACACTTAGAATTTTCCCATTCTTCAGAATCTTCTTCCTTCTCTCTTTTGCTTCTTGAGCTTCATTTCCCTACAAAAACAATGTAATTTTCAACATAAGCTTCAGAACTTGTATTTGAGAGATTTCCAGGACATGAACCTCTTTTCCATCCATTTAATCACACAAATTGATATTAATTCAAGCTTAAAAACCTGATGAACTAAGGGTTCATCAAGCAATACAAACCTAATTCTTAATCCACAACAATTATGTACAACACTAACATTACCAATAATAAAATGACAAATTACGCATAACCACCGTCGTTGTTTTTTCAAGATACCACCATACACAATTGATCCAAACAATTAACCCATTATAGTATAAAATTAAAGAAATTAAATATATTTAAGCATTTTAAGATAAATTTATCCCTCACCCCAATTCATTGCCACATTATTCTGTTCCCCGCCTCTAACACTAATTGGCCAATATTTTGAATTTGTTCCATATAAATCCACTTGATCTGGAATGAACTTACAGAGTTTATCTTTATGTTTGATCTTTACCAACCCCATTCTTCATTATTATTATTATATTACATTTCAGCACAAGGTATTGTTCATCTGTGCTTTATCCATACTTTGAACCCAACCATTTGAGGGTCGTGTTAGAATCTTAGAGAATAAACCAGTGGTCCATTTGTTTTCAGTGGAAGTCTCTACCAATCTATGGTGTTTATCTTGATGATATTCAACAATGTAGTCAAGCCATAAATGTGGTGGAGACTGGAAAGAGAAATTGTGGACTTTTGAATGGAATAAGATTTATTACTTGAGGAAGCCGAGAAGGAAAATTCTACAAAAGAAGTTAGAAGACCCAAAGTCTCTTAGAATATTCCAGATCACAGGCTTGGTGTGTTGAATTTGGAAATTGTTCCATGTTCCATTTTTTAGCTAAACACACACACCTTGTAGATCATATTAAGAATGAATGTTTTTATTATCATTTTATATGGAATGGAATATTTCAAGAATGAATGTTTTTATTATCATATTGATGTTTTGGTCTTTGATGATTTCATTGTAATTTTATCTGGAATTATGTTAGGGGGAGGTATCATTTCATTGTTTTAGGTAGTGTCAAGGTAATCGTTGTACAATTAAAGTTATATTATGATACATTTACCAGAAAAAGAAAAAAAAGGAGTCCTGTTATGATACAATATGGATTACGAAACACTAGAAGGGGGTCTTTATGCTGGTCAATATTTATTGTGTCTATGAAACTGCTTGGTACGTGTAGAAGGGATAGAACTTATCTTTCGAATTATCAATATTATACATAGTGTTTTTCCTTTGAATGTATTTAATTCCGAATTTGGGAGTTTTTTAAACCCTAGAACTCTCTATTGTTTCCTTTATCTCTCAACAGCACGCTATACTGGCTGCCTTACCCCTCTAATCATGAAAAGGATTTTTTAGTGAACTTCCTTTTGTGCTTATATAGTTGATTATTTTTGTGCTAAGCACGGGTGGACAAAAGCCCAAGGAAAAAAAAAGTACAACTTACTTCATCAATGAAAAAATAGTAGTCATATTAGTTTGCCGATTTACTAAAATTATTTTTAGTTGTCTTATATTTTTTGTTTTTTCATTTTGCAACTTTTGTTTGTTGAATATTTTTTCCCTGGTTGGAGATTTTGGATTATCAAGAATTAAACGCAATACCCTTGTATCTGGGGGTGTGCGAGGAACCCTTCCATGGATGGCACCGGAGCTGTTGAATGGTAGTAGCAACCGGGTTTCTGAAAAGGTAACTGGGACCATTCATATGAAGTTTAGCAATATAGAGGAATCAATGAATCTTTTGGCAGGCATTTAGCTAGTGGAATGACTTTGACAGGTTGACGTTTTCTCATTTGGCATCAAAACAAGAAAAACACATAAAACACATATTTTATTAACTATTCTACAAAATAATTTTAAGAGCAAAAAAAACTAGAACACAATCCAATAGGCCCTTATCGTTGGACGTGGTATTATATTCTGCTTTATTTTTTCTTAGCTGGGACTGATAACTGTAATGGATATGAATGTGGAGGTTTTCACTTCTTTCTTAAGCTAGCTGGTGTTTGGTCTCTTTAAATTGTACCTTAAAACATTTTTAGCTTTAATGGAGTTTTGAATTGTTGGTCTTAGCTTTAATGGTTCTCAAAACATTTTTAGGTTTAAGGACAAAACAGAACAAAGAAGCTGTTCCAAAATGCAAGTAGTCATGTTGCTGAATTTCTAATCAAGGGTGTATTGTTTATGGCTTTATGGGTTACATATTAAGGATTGATTTTGGCACCAATTTTGAATTGGTTGTGAAAACTGGCAAAAAGGAAAAAGAATTTGGATGTGAAAGATGAAGATAAAGCTTTAAAGAAAGCATTAGGATCTCCCTAAATTCTTTCTAGCATAAGGATCTTACATTTATAAGTAACAATCGAAGAAATATGGTATTGTATGATTGAACTAAAGCGGTAAGAGATAATTATGAATTTTTCTTTGTTAGTCCTACATTTGTTTATTCTTTCTTGTAAAAGCTGAGGTTGGGATCATGGTATAGTTGTCTAGATCTATCAACTTTTGTACTTGGTGGGTGCATGATCGAACATTTTGTCAAAGAAAAGGTGTCTTTTAGCGTATATATACAGACCATAGTGCTTGTAAACATGTTTTGATTGATGTGAGCATCCTTTCTCTCCCTCTCCTTTTTTGGAGATGAGAATTAGGATTGAATCTCCAACTGCATCATCACACTTTGGTCTTACAGACTCGGGTTGTTGCAGTTGAGCTTCATGTTTATTGAGCTGAGTCTTAAAATGATGCCTATCTTCATTTAAATGCATTAGTGTGGAGCAAGCTTGATATAATTGGTTTAGGAAGCAACTTATACCATATATGATTTTGCAGAAACCAGATCTGCTGAAATTTTTAATTGCAAAATAAATGGGTTTTACTAAATACTTTGATACTTACTAGAAGTATTTTACCTGGAATTGTTTTTGCCATCTATTACGCATTCATAATTTCAGGTGTAATTACTATGCAATTCCAATATGTAAGATGAGTTCTTTTGGAAATTTGCTTGTAATGATTCTTCTCCGGGTGGTTCTAAGCATAAATGTAATTACAGGCTACAGAAATGAGCATTCGTATAAGAGAAATGGCATATCACAAGATTAAGATAAACAAGATACTATCAAGAGTTACAGGGAAGCCTGAAGAGCAGGTTAGATATCCTATGGAACCTTCTTATCTAAATATCTAATTAGTTTGGTGTTCATTATATTATATACTTTTTACCCCTTTAATTTATTTTATCTGCAGATTGAATTGGACACTGATCGTGATAATTTTATGAATCCTTGGGAAGCAAAGGAGTATGGTTTAATTGATGGTGTTATTGATGATGGAAAACCAGGGTCTAATTGCACCAAATTGCAGATGCATCACCACCACCAAAAACTCGGGTATGGGATCAATGGAAAGTTGAAGGGAACCAGTAAAGCCAAACAAAATTTACCCTCAAACATAAGTTTTTGCATAATGCATATAAAGGAGGTCAGGGAAGTGAAGATGATAAAGGCACTGAACAAGAAGAGGAAACACCTGCTGCTGTATGAGTTAGGGGACAAGGTTTGCGTTGCTTCTATACTCAATAGATCTATTTATTTTAACTGATTCATCACTCACCAGAAGATAAAAGGGATGTTTCACTTTGTTATAGTGGG